>NC_143516.1:39473046-39613158 GCF_031878675.1 Megascapheus bottae | reverse complement strand
TGACCTCTGATTGTGATTTCATTCTATTATGAGAAATGTTATTTCTATCCTCTGCTTTCCAGCATTTTGAAAAACTAAAACTGTGAGGATTCATTTTATATATAATTAATGCCAAGTTGTTTGGTCAAACATTACTGTAAATGTTGCTACAAAAGTACTTAGGGGTTCACTTTAAACATGTCAAAATTACACAGGCTTGGAGTACAGTGGGTGACACTATTTTGTGAGGAAGTCTCACACTCAGTTGAATCCTCTAGAGGGAACACTGGGTCCCTCAATAGGACAGAATTTTGTCTCCAGACTGGACATGAACTTTTCTTTTTTTTTTTTTTGCCAGTCCTGGCTTGAGCTCAGGGCCTGAGCACTGTCCTTGGACTTTCTCAAGGCTAGAGCTCTACCACTTGAGCCTCAGCACCACTTCCGGCTTTTTTTCTATATGTGGTACAGAGGAATCGAACCGGGTCCTCATGCATGCTAGGCAAGCACTTTAACCACTAGGCCAAACTCCTGGCCCTGGACATGAACTTTTTATACCACAATATCAGGATCAGTCTTTGATGAAACTGTCAAGTTGTTGGCCTGCCCTATAAATCCTAGATTTCCCACAATGCCATGACCAGTTCTACCCTAGATAAATAGATTCATCATGGAGGACATCTCTGTCTCTATCTCTCTGTCTCTGTCTCTGTCTCTCACTCTTATTCTAACTTAGTACTCATTGGCCAACTTTGAAGGGGGAAAAAGATGATGAGTTCAAGGCTAACCTGGTCTACATTCTACATAACAAAATCCAGTCTCAATAGAAAGAAAGAGGAGAGAGAAAGAGAAAGAGGGAGGAAAAAGAGAGGAAGGTGAAGGAGAAGAAGAGGAAGAGGAAGAAGAAGAAGAAGAAGAAGAAGAAGAAGAAGGAGGAGGAGGAGGAGGAGGAGGAGGAGGAGGAGGAGGAGGGAGGGAGGGAGAGAGGGAGGGGGAGAGGGGAGGGGAGGAGAAGAAGATAGAAGAAAATGGAAAAAAGGAAAAAAAGGAAAGAAGGAGGAAGAACATTTAAAGGAGTGTAAAAAGCCAATCATTAAGTGGAGAGGAGAGCTATTTGTCATACATATAACTGAGATAGATACTACTTAGTATTTGAAATATATAATTTTTGCCGGTCCTGGGGCTTGAACTCAGGGTCTGAGCACTGTCCTTGAGCTTTCTCAAAGCTAGCGCTTTACCACTTGCTCCATAGCACCATGTCTGGCCTTTTCTGTATATGTGGTATGGGGAAATCAAACCCAGGGCTTCATGCATGCTAGCCAAGCATTCTACCACTTGGCCACAGTCCCATGCCCCCATATCTGAAATATTTTTGAAGTTCCTATGAATCAAAAGGAAAAAAAATCAATCCACGTAGAAGATGATCAAGAGTTATAAACATCCGGGGGGTGGGGGAGGGAAATGGGGACAGAAATATGAGAAGGGGTATCAATGTGTGAGAAGTAATGCACCTACTACCTAAAGAATGTAACTGTGACCCCTCTATACATTATCCCAACAATAAAAAGAGTTGTAAACATCCAAGTATCATTGTACTCATTACCTGACTTATGGAATTGCAACCCCTTTTATAACTACCTAATAATAATAAAACAAAAAAGTTACAGATGTTTTTACAAATGCATTCACAGCAGGATTCTCAACATTACCAGCATGCGTGGCTCAACAGGATGTGGGTGTAACTCAGTAGTAGAGCTCATGCTTAGTGTGAATGAGGCTCTCAGCTTCTGTCCCTGGAACTCTGATGATGACATTAGGGAAACAGTTCGATATGTAGTAAAACTGAAGATAGCGGTTCTGCTCCTGAGCATATATATTAGAGAAACTCTTGCAAACGTGTATACCAGGTTGCATGCACTAAAGATATTCATAGCAGCTTTGATCATAGAAAAAAAAGGAATGAGAGACAAGGAAGAAGGGAAAGAGAAAGGAGAAGAAAGAAAAGGAGAAGCAGGAAGTAGGAGAGGAAGGGAAAAAAAGAAAAAAGACTCCTTATTTTATTCTTTTAACTGTATAGAAGGAAGAGAAGGAGGAGAGGAAGAGAAAAACAGGAGGAAAAACAGGCTCCTTATTTTATTCTTTTAACTGTATGGATAAAGTCACAGACTATCTTATAGGTCTGATACATTTTGGTCTATGTTATTCTTAGAATATTTATTAACAAACAGCTCAGCTTCTATCTTCTCTGCTGTCTCTCTTCATTGAAAAGCCATTTAAAGCTCTATTCTTGGGCTGGAGTGTAGTTCCATAGTAGAGGGCTTGCTAGCATTCACAAAGTCCTGGGTTCTAACCACAATGTCATTAAAAGAATCAAAACCAAAAAATTATTAGTGCTCCATTCTCATTATGAATTCAACCCAGGGGACCTCAGGATTGAGTCAGGCTCCTTCTTTCTGACTCACAAATATCATATTCTAGGGACCAGGAGTTTGGCCTAGTGGCAGTGTGCATGAAAACCTGGGTTCAATTCTTTGGTACCACATACATAGAAAAAGCCAGAATTGGTGCAGTGGCCCAAGTGGTAGAGCTCTAGCCTTGAGAAAATGCAAGGATAGTGCTCAGGCCCTGAGTTCAAGCCCCCAGCCTGGCAACCCCACCCCCATGCCATATTCTAGCTCAAGCAATGTGTTCATCCTACTCTGCCATCATTAAAAATCAAATTTCTGACTTTTTTGGCAATCTAAATCTAATGGTATGAATATCCTCATGTTCCCTTTTCAGCAGTGCTTTCTTAGCCTGCAAGTATAAGATGATTTGCTTGTTCGTTTGTTTTGCTGTTCCTCAGCCTGGGTGTTGTCCCTGAGCTCTTTTTGCTCAAGGCTAACACTTCACCATTTGACCCACTGTACCACTTCCAGCTTTTTATGTGATTAACTGGAGATAAGAATTCTCATACTTTCCTCCCCAGAGTGGCTTTGAACCACAATTCTCAGATCTCAGTCTCCTGAGTAGTTAGGATTATAAGCATGAGGTACTGGCACCCACTTTGTTTTTAATTCACTTTATGTTGTCATAGAGATGATGTACAGAGGGATAACAATCACACGAGTCAGGTCATGAGTACATTTCCTTTCCTACAGTGTCTTCTGTTCCCTCACTCTCTCCCAGTCTCTTCCATCTCCACCAGCAAGTTGTATGGTTCACTTTTATCTGGGTCCAGTGAGCTCCATGGCTGCACTTTTCACCCTTTTTCCTGTGAGGTTTCTGCCTTTCCCCACCCTCCTAAAGATATACATGAATACACCATACATAAGGTAAAGTAGATAGAACCATCAAAAACTAAGATAAGAAGAAATGGAAAAGTAAAAAGGAATCTCTTGTTTCCAGTAAGATGATATTTTTTTGACGGGGGCTTGCACTCAGGGTCTAGGCACTGTCCTTCAGCTTTTCTGTGCTCAATAGTGCTCTACCACTTGAGCCACAGAGCCACTTCCAGCTTATTTTTGTCTATTTATGTGGTACTGAGGAAGTGAACCAACAAGTACTCGACCACAAAGCCACATTCCCAGCCCGAGTAAGGTAATTTCTTTTTTAAAAGAAAAGAATTTAATTGTAATCAGACTTTTGGGAGCTTCTTTTCTCTGCTAATGTTAACAATGAGTGGCTCTCAAATAAATCTTTTTTTTTTTCCCGTAAAAAGACTTGTTCAAGCCCTTGAAAGTTATCCAGGAAGTGATGGATGCTAGGCTTGGAGGCCCAGCATGATTATCCAGTGTCCCTCTCGCTGATGGCCTTGATTAGAAATATATAAATCATAAACAATTGTGCTGGATGTTCTTAGAAGCTGTGATCATAAACTATTACTAGAAAATGGAGCCTACCTGAACCTACACATTTCTTCAGTTCAGAAGTGTTCATCAGTCTGCCTCTGACTTGGTTTTGATTCTATCGTAATAATATTACATCTTTTTTTTTTTTCTGCCAGTCTTGGGCTTGAGCTCAGGGTGTGAGCACTGTCCTTGGACTTTCTCAAGGCTAAAGCTCTCCACTTGAGCCTCAACACCAGTTCTGGCTTTTTTTTCCTATATATGTGGTACTGAGGAATCAAACCCTGGTCTTCATGCCTGCTAGGCAAGCACTCTACCACTAGGCCAGACTCCCAGCCCAAACTCTTTTTATCCTCACTCAACTCTTGTTAGAATTGATACATTCAGCATCAGTACACTTGCCAATAAAGGTCAAATACTACATTAATTTTGGGCAAGTGTTAATAACTTTCATAATAAGCAATCATTCTTGTCCCTTATTTAATTTAAACTTACAAAGACATCAGTACACTCAAGGAAGGCATACTGAGAATGGATGGAGGAAAAATGTTGATTTCCCGAATTCGTCTTTTGGGAATTCAAAGTACACAATAGAGCAACAGCTGTTTGAGATTTCCATCAGAGATTAGCAGATAAGTTATTATTGAAATTCAAAGTTGTGACATCTTTAGATAAATATTTGTCCTTGATTTTTCACAGCCCAGCCTCAGATTCAACAGAACTCTGGCCCAGAGAAGATGATTTTTAAATCGACAGCTTTTAAGGGATTGAAAAGGAGCCCAGACTGGATTCAGCCAGCAGGTCCTGCCACGCCCTTCGCTTCCCACCCATCTGTGCACAGGACTTGAAGACTTGCCTCACCCTAGTTCCTTAACTTGCAACTACCTGGCATCAGAACTCCCCCTCCCTGGGCTGGGGTGAGGGTGGGCGTGGGGGAGCCTCTCCTCATGGAAGACAGGCTGCTGAAGACTTACCCAGGCCTTACAGTCACTTGCCAGATTACCCACTTGCCTGCACAGATCCAAGAGCAGATTCCTTCTCCCTCTCCCCAGATAAACACCTCGGGATTTCAAGGGTTGACTCAGGATGTAGGACCTCCCTCAACACCAGCGTGGGTCCCTTCTTTTGGGAGTCAGTCTTCTATATATAGTGCCCCAAGGACGGCCTGCCCCACCCCACTGACTCCTGGGGCTCCAGGGATGGGAAATGGACCCATTTTTACTGTGAAGAGAGAACCTGTCATTGCTCTATCCTCTGAGGAGCCCACGGGACACCTCGAACTTGAAGAGGGAAAGAAGAAGGTGCCTTCCTAGGCTGCGAGGTTTAGACTAGTGACAATGTTGATCCTTCAGTGTGCTGTTTGCTTTAAACCAAGGCCTCGGTTCCAAGGACGGCGAGTCTATTAGAGTAATTACATGGCTTTTCCCCACTCACTCCAGAGGGCCTCCCCCTCGGTTTACAGAAGGCTGCTACCTTGGCTGTGCTGCTCAGGCTGGCATGCATCCCACTCCTTCATCAGCTGTGCGCGCGCTCTCTCTCTCTCTCTCTCTCTCTCTCTCTCTCTCTCTCTCTCTCTCTCTCTCTCTCTCTCTCTCTCTCTCTCTCTCTCTCTCTCCTTTCTTTCGTTCTTTGCCAGTACCAGGGCTTCAAATTTTCCCCCACCCTTTCTTTTCCTCTTAAAACTCTACCACTCGAGCCCCAGCTCCCCTGCCAGCTTTACGCTGACTAATCCGAGAAAAGCACCTCGCGTGCTCTTCTTTCTTTCTACCCGGACTGGCTTCGAGCTCAGATCCGCGGATCTCAGCCTCCCAGTAGCTGGGATCATAAAGCGGCGAGCCCCCCACCCCGTGCTGGCCTCCACCCTGGGCTCCTCCTGCCTCAGCCTCAGTTGGCACTGCCACCAGCTGGTGTGGGTCTGTCGTTCCCGGACTGCTAAAGGCAAACCGGCTAGGTCTCGCCCCTGTGAAGACTTCCTGGTTGTGGAATTCACTCACTGTGGGGTGAACGGTCGCATCTCCCTCCTGTCCCAAACCCCCGGCCTCTCCTTCCCCGGGCCGGGGCCCTGGTCCTACCTCGACCCGGGTGGCGGTACCCCAGTCCTCTGCTTCCAGCAGGTTCCCAGCCCCAGGTGCGGTGGAGGTGGGCGAAGGGGCCTGGCCGCCACGCCGGTGTTCCCCGCCCTGCACCCCTGGGGTCCCCCCCCCACCCCGGTCCCTGTCGCTCCAGCTCCGAGCCCCCCCCCCCCCCGTCCCATGCAGCCCGGGCGAGGCCAAGGGGCGCGGGGAGGATCGCGCCGGCGGCCCCCTCCCCCGCCTTATAAAAAAGAAATTGACTTTTGTTTGGAGTTTGTGAAAAGTGGGGCTCGGGGCCCAGTCAATGGGGCGCCCCGCGGCGCGGGCTGAGTGGAGCTGCGGCGAATCGCTCAGCCGCGGCCCCAATTAATCCGCCCTTTGTGCGCCCCGCGCGGGCGCCCCCGCCGCCGCAGCACCAGCGCCCCATTGTCCGGCCCGCCGGGCCGCGGGATTTACGCTTTTCAAACGGCGCGTTTTGTCCCGGGCAGTTCGAGCGGAAGTTTCTCACTGACAATTTGCCCCAAATAGATAGATTTGTCAGGAGCGACCTTCGCCAAGGAAGCAAAAAGCCACCGGCCTGAAGGTTGGGCTGGGGCTGGGAGGGGAGGGAGAGAGACGGGGACGCTGCGGTTCACCCGCGATCGCCGCGCCCCCGACCCACGGCCCCCCGAGCCCCCGACGGCCACGGCGACGCCGAGGCCGAGCCCCCGCCCCACCGCCTCGGTTTTGCCGGTCTGTGAAATGGGGCAGCGCGGGGCAGCCAGGCTGGACCACCTTGGTTGGCTTTCTTCCCCGAACCACCTTCCCTTTGAAATCGGAAAGCGTGGTGGTGGGCAGCAACCTTTGAGCCAAGGTGGGTCAGGGTGACAAGTTCTGGGTCGCGCACGTGCTGCGTCTCTTCGGCCCCCACCCACCCTCGGACCACTCCTTAACAAAGACGTCAACCGCGTGAAGTCACAGGTGGTGCTTTTGTAAGTCCCGCCATTGTCTCCTCATAAGTCAAGATAGAAAACGCTTTACTTGAATAGCCCTGGCCTGGAGCTTTCCACTTGGGAGTCAGGCTGTTCGATTCCCCCCCCCCCCTCCACCCACCAGAACTATTCTTCTCCCAAATGACCTCACTTAATAAGCAAAATTTAAATAGGGGGAAAAAAACCCAACAGGCTGTTGATGAAAAGAATAGTTACTGATTTCTTCACACTTAATGGCAAGTATGAGTCTTTTAAAATACAGTCTCATACCAAACAGATCTGTGAATTTTAAGCAGAACTGAATTGTATTAATCAGTTGATGGGTTTGTTCATTTTCTATCACTAGATGAGAAATACAAAGGTTGGGAACTCCACCACATCTGTACTCAAGCAATCTCTTCAGTCCAGAAAAATTCCCGGCTAGTTGCACATGAGAGGGGAGAAAGAATGAAACAAAAAAAATCTGTTTTTTGTTTATCCATCAGGTGAATACACACTTCAGCATCCTACAGAGGAAACCCTAGGTGGTCTTTAACAAGATTTCAGTGGTTAAGAGCTACAATTTAGAAAAGATGACAATACATACACAGTGTCAATAGTATTTAAACAAACATCCCAGGCAACAGAATCGTGGTTATTAACTATGATGCTTTGGGCTTCTAATTTTCCCATGTCTGTCTGCAGCCAAACAGCTGCAAGGTCCTCTCCTACACACACACACACACACACACACACACACACACACACCAGCCCTCCCCCATTTAAATTGCTTTATTTTTACTTATTTATTTTGCCAGTCCTGGGGCTTGAACTCAGGGCCTGAGCGCTGCACTTGGGCTTTCTCAAGGCTAGAGCTCTACCGCTTGAGCCGTAGCACCATTTCCAGCTTTTTTCTATGCATGTGGTACCTAGGAATCTTCATGCATGCTAGGCAGGTGCTCTACCACTAGGCTAAACTCCCCCCTAGCCCCTTTTTAAAATTGTTTTGTGGGCATAACTTTTTAAATGTGCACTTAGCAGCCATATTTTCCAGAGCAGTCCCTCTGTGTGCAATTGGAAAGAATGGCTTAGTAACGGCAAGAAAGCTAGTAAGAAGAATGTCTTTCATGCAAAAAGGACTCTAACCACTCTGCAAGAAACTGACTAAACTATCCACCTCTGTCTGTCCCCATTTGACCTATCTGGTGGGTCTACATGAATAGAACTCTGGATCACTGCTCACACTTAACTGAGACATTCACCTGTACTCCTTTGGGGGTCTGAAAAATAGTAAAGGAATCAAGAAATGGCAAGATTATTCTACACAAATTCTCACACATCCAGACAAACATTAAAATGTTTGCTTTAGGGCTGGGGGTAGAGCTCAATGGAAGAGTACTTGCCTAACATATGGTAGGCCCACAGTGTGGTCCCTAGCACAAAATACATACATGCATATATACATACACACATACATGTGTATGTATGTGTCAGTGGTCAAACATTAAAATAAATGCATTCCTTGTACACACAAATATGTAATCAATCACTACCAAGAAATACATTTATATGTAGAGATACAAATACATGCAGTTACAAAATCCTTAGCTAAATAAGCATTATAGTAGCTCTTCATAAATCTATGGTGACCACTGCTTGCATTGTTGAGTCTTTGGTAATATTTATTAAGCACCCACTTGGCACTAAAAGATGATCCGAACACTTGAAAGACCCTAACTTTCAAAACAGAAGTTCTCTAAATCTGTATGGCCTATCTGTTGCATCCTATGTAACATGTGCATGGGGTGCAAGGTCGGTATTTCAAATGTCTCACAAGTTAATGTGCTGATCTTATAGAAATATTAGACTCCCAATCACTGATTTGTCTACTTCAAATTCACATCAGTAACTCCTGAAACGTTAATGGCTAGGGAGAAAGGTCTGCAACCTAGTTCCAAAACTGTGAACTGTACCTGCAAGGCCAAATCCTCCTCTGCCAGCAGGCAATCATCTTATGCCCTGAAGCATGAGATCTGATTACCCCTATCATCATCTTAGCTTGCATAGATACAGATGTTATTAACGGCTGTAGTTTATCCAACCCTTTTTCAAAACGCAGCTGCAGCATTTGACTCGGGGACCTCCCGTGAATCCCACTGGTTGACTCCTTCTGGCACAAAGCACGTGGGGCTCAAGGGAGGGAGAAGAGAGAGGGAGGTTTGTTTTGTTTTGGAGGGTTCTTTTTTTTTTTTTTTTAAACAGGCTTCCCTAAATAGCCACTCAGCATCTTTGTAAGTGATGTGAATTCTGAAATTACTTACTAGAATAGGACAACAGCTAGACTTGTTGGAAACAAAGCATACTAGAATGTATGATGCTTTGTCACAAGCTTGGCAGTGATCAAATATATGGTCCTGAGATACTAATTCACATGATAGGAATCATAGCCTGCTCTCAAATATGTTAGCCACATTTCAACTGGCTAGCTAGTTTTACATAACAATTGTTTCTATGAGTGCTGAGACTCTAATCTGGATAAAGCAGTTCCTATAACCTGCTAAGAAAGAAAGATCAAGACATTTTATTTTATTTTGTAATCTAAAAGACCTGGATGGCCAATTCACACTGGCCAGAGTCAGTGATTAATTGCTCAATCTAATCAACAATATCATCTCTAAGTGTTTTTCTTGTAAATCACATTATCCCTTCTACAGAACAGAGAGAGACCTCCCAGTCTTTCTATCCTTTGGGGAAACACAACAAATTTTCAGCAATGGCAGAAGAATTGGAAGAAACCCTTGTAAAGCAAAGGAGGTCGAACTTCCAGAAATACTGAATGATTTCTTCAAGATATGCAAAACATTATTCTTAATTCTGATTATTTCACTAGTGAAATAATAGTGGTTGCTTTAATTGGGGCTTTGAGAAGCACTTGTGGAAAATGAGAGTTGCTCTACTCCCGCCCTCCCCCCCCCCTCATCCCCAAGGAATGAGTATTTCAAAGAGCACTGAACTTCACATCAGGGGATCTGGTTTCTGGGGTGGTCTCTATTTCTAGATGAGTGACCAAGGACAAGGTTTGTCTGGGAGAGTCTCAGTTTCCTCATCAGTAAAGTGATGGAATTATTAGGTACTATTATCCTTTCTGATTTGGACACTGTGATTCTGAGCTATATGGAAACCAAATCACACTGTGCAAATCAGAATACATTAAACAGCCAAAGAAGGCTGTGTGATCAGTCTTTGGATGTAATCTGCTTTCTTGTTTCTCAATATTTTGTTTCAGAAAGTCAAAAATGACCAGAACTGCTTCCTAAAGTTTCCTGAAGGCACCAACCCATCCCAATTCTCTTCTGTCCCTTGTGGGTCCTCCCCCCAGCTTTCCTTGTGATGTTCTACCTTTATAAAACACTACTGTGTCCTGGATACATGAGCTAGGAAGATGCTTTGATTTGGTCATTCTTGGTGAAAGAACAATATCATGGTCCAGTGGAACTCTAGAAGATTCTAATCCTCAGTACAGTCTAGTACTGAGTTTCTTCTGCCAATCTCTGTGTAAAGAACTGACACATGATCTGTTAGCAGCACTCTTCTCATCAGTAGAACCCAGACAGCTCTTAGAAATATTACTGTGGACTGTATCAAGGAAAAACACAACTCAGCACTTACTGCTCTCTGCAGAACCTGGGTCTCTTTCCTAGATTGTTCTAGGTGTTTCTTTTTGTCAGTGGAGTTAGCCAGCAAAGAACTTGTAGAGAAGGATGGGAATGTGGCTTAGTGGTAGAATGTTTGCCTAGCATGCATGAAGCCAGGGGTTCCATTCCTCAGTACCTCAGGCTGGAAATGGTACTGTGATTCAAGTGGTAGAGTGCTAGTCTTGAGCAAAAGAAGCTCAGAGACAGTATGTCCTTACTAGATACTTACTACATGCTAAAATCTGCTCTGTGGCTCCATTCTCATTCACTATTACCTGGACAAATAATAGCTATGTTTACTTACATCTGGGAAGCAAATGAAAATCAATTTCCTAAGGGGGAGGCACAGAAATGGAGGGACAGAGGATAAACAAAGGCAGCAGTGGTATTCACTAGATAGTATGTTGAAAATGAACTATAAACCTTTGGGTGAGGGCATTAGGTAAAAACTGGGAGAGAGCAAGGAAAAGGGTACATTGCCCCAAAAGAATTGTAATTATTATGAGTGGCTCAGGCCTGTAATCCTAACTACTCAGGAGGCTAAAATCTGAGGATTATAGTTTAAACCAGTCCAGATAGGAAAGTCTATGAGATTCTCATCTCCAATTAACCAAGAAAACAGAAAAACTGGAAATAGCACTGTGGCTGAAAGTCATAGAGTGCTAACCTTGAGCAAAAAGAAATCAAGGACAATGCCTAGGCCCTGAGTTCAAGTCCCATGATCCAAAAAAAGGGGCGGGAGGAAGAAAGGAAGGAAAAAAGAAAAGAAAAAGAAATGTACTCATCATTGCCTGACTTATCTAACTGTAACCCCTCTATATATCTCCTTTATAGTAACAATTGTTAAACATCTAAAAAAAAAAAAAAGAAGAAAATCGATTTTCTCCCTCAGGTAAGAAATTAACTAATTAAAAGCTTCTATCTGAGTGTCTTTTGGAGACCGAATACTAAAATTTAGCCAAGTTAAACTGGTAAGTTTTCCTAGCCATTTACTGGGCCTGAGTGTTTAGCTGCTTTACCAATAGAAAAGAAGGATATTTTCCAGGGATGTGATTGCTGGTTACATAAGAAGTTTCTATTCCACACTGGCTGCACTAGATCTGCTTGCTGATGGGGAAGTCTTTCCACTTTCCTTTTGTTCTATTAATTAAGAAGAATAAAGAGAATGGAAAAAATATTGTGCCATTTTTGTAGAAGCCAGTGAATGGCAGGACTAAGCACAACCAGATAGTCTGATAGTTCAGAGGGTGTTCTGAAACCCCGCCTCTCCTACAGCTAACAGGACTCTACCTCCCTTTTAAAATGGGCTGGAGAGAACAATATCAGAAGCAAACTTTAACTTAAGATAATTCACAGAGATGGAAGGTTCTCTGACCCAAGCATAGTTTTCCAGACACTGACTGCACAGTGGTTTAGGACAACGTGCATTTTTTTCTAGAGTTTTCTGTGCTTTAATCCAATCTAAAACACATCACTTTTTTTCCTAGAGATGCCTTGAGAATGAAAATATGACATTATATCCCCAAGGGCTCCACCCAAGGTGGGTGCTCAGGTTTTTTGTTTTTGTTTTTGTTTTTGCTGACCCTGGGGCTTGAACTCAGGGCCTGGACTCAAGGCTAGCTCTCTACCACTTGAGCCAGTGCTATTTTTGGCTTTTTTTTTTTTGGAGTAATTTATTGGAGATAAGAGTCTCACTGCACTTTGCTGCCTGGCCTTGCTTCGAACTGAGATTCTCAGATCTCAGCCTCCTGAGTATCTAGGATTACACGTATGAGCCACTGTGCCTGGTGCTCAGGTTTTGATGAGTATTACTGGATAAGACAGATTCACCGGATTCAAGGTTCATTTCATAGTTTCATTTCTTGTCTTCTGAACCAAATGTAAACACCCTATAATAAAAGACACCTTCACCAAGGTGTTTTCTTTTTTGTTGTTCTTGCTTTTGTTTGTTTGATTTTTAATGCCTCTCCTGAGGCACTGCCACTGCACTTTTTTTTTTTTTTTGCTTGAGGCTAGCATTCTACCCTTGAGCCATAGCTCCACTTGTGGCTTTTTGGGTAGTTAATTGGAACTGAGTCTCCTGCCATGGCCATCTTCCTCAGATACTAGCCTCTTGAGTAGCTGGGATTATTGGCATAAGCCACCAGCACCTGGCAGCCTTCTCCATGTTTTACATTTGGGCTTTGGTTGATAGTTCTATATTTGCAAAAGACTAAGGAAGTGAGGGGCTGTGTTTGGAACTGGTCAGAAAGGTTTCCAGGACCACTGAGGTGTGGCTTTCCCCAACTCTGAAGCTATAAAATATGCCTTGTAACTAAACGTCTTGTTTGAAGATGTTTCTGATGCAGTGCTGGCTCTTCATTATTTTACATAGTGACCTCAAGGGGGGGGGGAATTCTTGAAACATAAAGTTGAAGGTCAGAAATGTGGCCTAGTGATAGAGTGCTTGCCTAGCATGCACTAAGCCCTAGGTTGGATTCCTCAGTACCACATACACAGAAGGGCCAGAAGTGGTGCTGTGGCTCAAGTGGTGGAGGGCTAGCCTTGAGAAAGTCCAAGTACAGTGCCCAGGCCCTGAGTTCAAGCCCCAGGACTAGCAAAAAGAAAAAGAGGGCCAGGAGTTTGGCCTAGTACTAGAGTGCTTGCCTAGCATGCACAAAGACCCGGGTTCCATTCCTCTGTACCATATACATAGAAAAAGCCTGAAGTGGTGCTGTGGCTCAAGTGGTAGAGCTCTAGCCTTGAGAAAACCCAGGGGCTTGGGGCCCTGAATTCAAGCCCCAAGACTGGCAGAGAGACTGGGGAGAAGGAGGGAGGGAGAGGGAGAGACAGAGAGAAAGAGAGAGAGAGGGAGGGGGGGGGGGAAAGGAGTGACAAAGTTGAACAGAGCCCAGAGAGGTCTAGTCATTTGCCCAAGGCTGCATAATTAATTGAATAGAGCCCGATATCCTATCACTTGGTGGTTAGCCTTGCAGTGCTTCCTAAAGCCTCTCCGGAAACCTCAGGAAAACTACCTTCTTTCCTCTTTCCCTCCTTTCTTTCCTTCTTTCCCACAAGGTGTGGGCAGAACCCATTTAGACCCAGGCAGAGTGCTGTACCCACCCATGATTTTGGAAAGAAAGAAAGAAAAAAAAAGTTTAGCCCCGCGGAGGCTTTTCTTGTGTGAGCTTTGCCGAAGACACCCTCAAGTTTCTACAGCATAGAAGGCAGGTCCTTATGGCCTGCAGCAATTTGGCATTAGTGGAGGCTGATGAGCCCGCTGGCTTCAGGCTTCTCCGGGTCCTAGTGGGCCGCTCTGCTCCAGCCTCCTCCCTCCTACCTTGGAGCTGGTTGCCGCTGTAACCACGGAACCAATCATGCCAGAAAGTCATCACGACGATTTCAGAACTGCATTGTGAATTATGCAAAGCGCGCGGATAATTACAGCCGGGCACTCAGCACACAGGACGCATATGTTTGCTGTGTGTGTGAATGCGCTGTGCCTTTTGCCAGGGCTGTGTGTGTGTGTGTGTGTGTGTGTGTGTGTGTGTGTGTGTGTGTGTGTGTGTGTGTGTGTTCGGGGGGGCTTCTTAACATCCTGCTTGTTTAGGGACTGGTGCAGGAGAAAGAGTACATTCCATTTTGATTTGAGTATTTTCCCTAAGTTTTAGTACCTACATATGAGCCAGCCTGGCACAAGAAACGGAAAAAGGGGCAACGTAGAGCCCAGTGAGAGACCCCGTCCTGCCTCCATGCCCTGCTCCTGCAAAACAGATCAAGTTACCCAACGCCCTGAAACTTTTCCTTGCAGACAGGCCTGGCTTTTAGCCCTGCCGTCCTGCCCTTATCTTTGCCCGCGTCAAATTAGTTCGAATCCTGAAGTCCTTTGTCCTTAACCAAGCGCCCCCTTCCGCCTCCTCCACTTCGTGGTGGTGGTGGTGGTGAGGGCCACGCCAACTGCGGGTGGGTTTGTGGCGGGAGTCATAACCCAGTGATCCCCAAACCAAACCCCGCATCCTGTTTCTACAGGGCCCACCGAAGTCCCTATCTCTCCGGGAGCCGAGTTCGAGTCTGGCCGGGCCTGGCTCCTAGCCACCCCCCCCCGAAAAAAATAAATGTTGATTTCTCGCCCGCTCATGGAAAAATTTCTTTAGGCTGATGACTGTGCCCCACCATGTCCTCCACGTGTCCCAGGGTGGGGGAAAAATAACCCCGTGGAGGAGACGTCACTTGGAAAATAGTTCTCCCCTCTCGGTCCCCGCGTCCCCCAACCCTGCGCCCGGCTGGCTGCGCGGCCCCGGAGGACGCCGGCTCGCGGCCTGGCGCTGCGCCTCCCGCCCCGGCGCGGGCGGAAAGTTGCGGTCACGTGCTGTGGCAGCCGTGGCCCCCGCGCACGGCCGGCTCCCTGCGGCGCGCGGGGCTCTGGGGACGCCACCACTCACTTCCACGCACACGCGCTCCATTCGGTAGCCCGAGGAGGCAGCGCCTGCGGGGAGAGCTGGGGCGGGCGCTGGACACCGCGCCCCTCCCACAGATCTGGCCCGCGATGGGGGCCGTGATCCCTGGACCCCCCTGGCCGAGCCCACGCGCCCCCCTCCCTCCGAGAGAAGCTGCCAAACTCGGGTTCGGCCAGGCCAGGCTGCCCGGAGAGCTCAAGCAGAACGCAGGTGGTCGCGGTCGGAGATCTCCGCACCCGGCGCGCTCTCCCCTCCGGCCGCAGAACCGCGGAATCGCGGCGGGCACGCCGGCCGGGGCGGGAGGTGGGGACGCGTTCTGGAATCTGTGGGCCTGGACCGGGGCCGCCGGCGCGGCCCGACGCGGCCGGGGCGGTGGGGGGAGGTAGCGCTGCCTCCCGGGCGCTCCGGTGCCCCTGAGGAAGCAGAGACAGCTTCGCCCGGCTCCGTGGGGGCCGAGTTTGCTCGGAAGAAACTGGCACCGCCCTCCCTGGGGCTGGTACCCAATCCCCGCACCCCACGCCAAGGCCGGAGAAACGCGGGGGCCGCCAAGTCCCCATTCCCAGGCCCCCAAGTCTGCTCACAGTGTCTCAGCTCTGACTTTCCGTAGATAGTTGTAAAAGGAATAAATGACTTACCTCGGGCCAGATCCAAGTTTTTACCCAACAGAAGGGGCACGGGACCAACAATGAACCAACTCACATGAAACACGGCCACACAATTTCTTCCACGAATCTATCTGGCACTCTGGAGAGATGGGAGGAGGGGGCGGGGGAAAGCGTTGTTGTTTTGTATTTTGTTTTTTGTCGTGGGAGAAAGCCCCATCACCCCTCCCCTTCTCCCCTGCCCAGAGATATCATAAAAATTCATTTTTATTACGAGAGCAGCACGGTCCTCACCATCACGCACGCACAGAGACGCACTCGTATTTCCACACTCCTAACTCCTCAGCTCGGCGAGCGCCTGCATTTTCTCTGGGAGCCGCTTGGAGGTTCATTAATATCATTAGCATTTAACCCCCTCCCTCTTCCCATCCCCTCCGCGTACATGGCTGACGTCAGACCCCGCCAGGAGTTGGGGGAAAAGCTAAGTGGGCCAGGGACGCCCTATTCCCCTCCCCGCCGCTGCCTGTCAGAGCGCTTCTGGAGATATTACCCGGGACCCAGCCCGCAGCACAAAGTCAGCCGCTGGGTAATGAACTTCGGGGGCCCTTCGGCGCGGCGCGCGCGGCTCGCCCCGGAAGCCCGGACCCCGCCGCCGGCTCCCTCGGAAGACTTCCCGGCGATCTAGTCTTCCCCCTCGGCGCTCCCGTTCCGACTGCACGGAGCCCATCCGCCTCGAGACCGCGGCGGCTCGGCCCGTCTTTCGTTAGAAGACCGGCGCGCTGCGGAGATCTGCCCATTCTCGGCACGCCTATGTAGAGGGGGGGACTCGAGGCCGAGTGACAGGAATGGGGAAGGAGGGAGATTTTGCCCTGTTTGCTTCGTAGGAAGACTACTTTGACGTCTCCGTCTCTGCCCTTCAGTAGCCCCCCCTCGGGCTGTCCTCCCTTCTCCCTCAGCCTGCCGGCCCACCTCTCTCCGTCTGTCCTTCCAAGCGTGCGTCCCTAGCCAGCCGCGCGCTCAGCAGCTGCAGTTTTGCAAGAGCCGGGAAAGGATGCTTACATTTCCACCGTGGAACGAATTCTGAAGGCCCGGAGAGAGCAGCGCGCGACCCGATCCCCACCTGTCCCGCCGGGGAGCCTCGCAGGCTGGAGGGCGGCTGGAGAGCGGCGGCGCCCGGCAGCGAGGCGGGCGCTGCGGGCCGGGACTCGGGCAGTGCCCACCAACCACTCCGCCCCGGGACCGCCAGCATGAGCAAGCCAGCCGGATCAACAAGTGGGTACCTCTTGGGCCGCCGCGGGGGCCCGGGCGCGCAGCC
The DNA here is from genome assembly GCF_031878675.1 of Megascapheus bottae. Lineage (NCBI taxonomy): Eukaryota > Metazoa > Chordata > Mammalia > Rodentia > Geomyidae > Megascapheus > Megascapheus bottae. The sequence goes on along the minus strand of NC_143516.1, from coordinate 39,596,285 downwards.
GGGGGCGGGCGGGCGGGGAGGCCCGGGGAGTGCGGGGAGGGGGCCTGCCGGGAGCACTGCGGTTCGCCCCGGGAGGACTCCAGCGGTCGTGGGCCCTTCGACCCAGCTTCTGGTGGGTCGTGAGTTGGAGCGTTTCGTGGAAAGGGGAGAGCAATTTCGTTGCTTCTGGTTTGCTCTCGTCTCCACCGGCCGGTCCAATCAATGAGTTGTTTGCATTCAGCCGCCAGGTGCCGCGGCCCGGAGAGGTAAGCCCGGGGGCGGGAACTGGGCCCCGGCTCGCGGCCCGCCGTAGCACAATAACACTAGCGCTCCAAACTCCCAGCTCCGGCGCGCAAAAGCAACTCTGTGCAAAGCGGATTTTGAATGGAATGCTTTGCACCCCGTTTCCAGCTCTCTCAAATAATCCTGCAAACTGGGAAGCAGAAACCATTGTAAAAGTCACATTTTCCCCTTTAATCCTAAATCCGCGCCGGTCATAACTGGGGAATTTAAAGTATGGCGAAGTACTCCAGCGAGGGGAGGACCCAATCTCTAATCCCAAGACTTTTCGAGCGGGAGCTCCGCACCCGCAGCGGTGCGCGGCCTGCTCCCTGCAGGCGCGGCTCCCTTTCCTGCAACTTCTTCGGCCGCCGGCTGCGGGACGCACGGGCCCCGGCCGGTCTCTCCCCACCCCTTGACGCGGGAGCGGAGGGCTACTGGGGTGTGCAAGGGTATTTGCGTACTCAGTCCCCCCAGGGGACCCCGGAGTTTGCAGGCCTGGGCGGGCATTCGGAAGGTACAGCCCTGGGGCTTGCATCGCCCCCCCCCGGGGGGGGCTTTTCAGTTCCCGCCTTGCCGGGGGCGCGAGGCTGCGGGGCTCCGGGTGGAGGGCTGGGGCGGCCCTGACCCCCCACAGTCCGGAGTTCTTCTGCCCCGGGTGTCGTTTTCACTTCGAGCATTTTGGGCGCTGCTCGTTCCTTTTCGCCCCCTCGACCCTCCCTAGCCCCCATTGTCCCGGGCCTTTGAAACTTGGGAGAGAGACTTCTCGCGGAGACTTCTGAGGACGGATAATGAAGCCCACCGAGGAAGCTCGCCGTTCCGCCCCGCCTCGCACCCGCGCTAGAAGTAGTTTGAGTCTTCCCCCGGCCCGCGTGCTCTGACTGCTGCCCGATGAAAGCATTTGATCCAAACGAAGGTGAACAAAAAGAAAGAAAAAAGAATATTTCTCGCTAAGGCAGGGAGAGGAGAGAAGGAAACTCAACGGTGGCGGGAATGCCCAGGCGAGCTGGAGGCGCTCCCCGTCAGCCTCGGGCCTACCCCGGCCCGAGCTACTCGGAGCCCTGGGACCAGGGGCTCGCTTGCTTTCTGTGGCCAGATTCTGGGGGCGAGTGCGCTTCCCTGGAGGCCCTTCCTGTTGCTTTTCCGAGTCTTCCCTGCACAGTTCCGAAGGCGGGGGTCCGGAGGGGTCTGCGGGTGTGCTCACTCTGAGCCCTGGAAGTAAAGCGCGTCGGGTTGGGGTGCCCACTCGGGGTGCGAAGACGCCCCTGGGCTGGAAAGGTGAGGCCTGGGGCGCGTGGAAAGAAGCAGCCGCGAAGCTGGGCAGGTCGAGCTGCTCCCCAGGACGCGGGCGGACGCCCGGGTGGGGTGGGCGCGGAGCCGGCACTCTGGGGAGGGGCGGGGGAGGAACACTCGAGCTTTCCCGCCGCCGCCGAGGCCTCCGGGCCCTCGGGGCAGCGGCCCCCCGCCAGCAGCGCCGCGGCTTCCCTGCTCACTGTACGTTCTCGGCGGCCGCGGGCGGAAACCCGCGGCGCTCTGGCCCCGGCAGCCAGGGGGTCGGCGCGCAGCCGGGTAGGTCAGGACGGTCGGCGGGGGGAGGTCTCCCACCTCGATCCGCTCGGGCCGGCTAGAGGGCAGAGCGACGTCACCTCGAGCCCTGCCTGGGTGGTAACGAGACCCTGGCCATTCACCCCTGCAGTCCAGACTAACTTCTTTCAACAGCCTCTGATGGTAATTACAGTAATCGAAGCTGCCATATATCTTTAGGCAATTATGACACACAAAAAGCCCCGAAGGGACCCCCTGGCGAGGGAAGTTAAGAACGGTTTCCAGCCTCAGGAAACTCTAGCTGGCCTCACGTCGGAGCTCGCTCCGCTCGTCAAATGAGAGAAGCTTTGCAACAGGGTCGACCAGCTTGTCTCGTGACCCCAAGTCACCTTTACAGGGCCGTGTGGCTGGGTCTAAGGCGCAGACCCGCTATGCTCTGGAATTTGTGCTTCCCTCCCTCCCGCGCCCCGCCCCAGTCCAGTGCCCGGGTCTAATCTGCCGTGGGAGCCTCGGGCTCTGAGGTCCGGGGACGTCGCCAGGCCGAGCTGCAGCGGGGCCGGCCCAAAGGGAGACCGTCCCTGGGTCCAGCCCGAGGAGGGTCGCCGGCTTCGTACCGATCTTCCCAGCCTACTGTTGGGTTCTCCAGAGTCAAGTCCTTGACCTCCTGTCTGGATGCGGAGCAGTGTGTGTGTGTGAATGGCGGGGGGGGGGGGGGGGCGTCCACCCCTTCTCCTCGGGGCCACAGGCGAGAGGACAGCTGGGGTGACAGTACTGCTGGGCCCTGAACGGGGCCCGGTTGTGAGCCGTGAGACTGACTGTGTTGTGTAAAGGATGGTTGCAAAATATGGAAACTAAGTTTACCCCTCCGAGAGTGCGGGTGGTGCAGCCAAGAAAAGCGACCCTGGCTCCTGGGCGAGTCCCTTGAGGCCGGGTGACAGGCCAGAGAGGATGGAGGAAGGGACCATGGAGGCCTCCCCGGCTCGCCCGTCGGCAGACCCTCCCTCCCACTCCCAGCCCCAACTTCCCTCCCACCCCGAGAGAGAGGGGGCACGGAGGAGGTGACCGCAGCGCCCAGCGCCTCCCTCGCCGGCCTTTGTCGTCGTCTGAATTCCCATGCTACTCTTTTTGACGGGTCACTGGTGGCTCTAAAGGCAGGTGCTGTGGCGGAGTTGTAATTACCCCGGCTGGGCCTAGTCCTCGCCGACCCCCACCCCTGTCCAGCCCCCCACACTCCCTCCACCCCCAACACCTGAGACCGAGGTCCAGGCTCCGGCTGCCGGCCCACCCCGCGACCCAGAACCCGCGGGCAGGCTACCACCCCAGATACCTCCAGGAGTCTACACAGGCAGCGCCCTCCCCTCCGCGGCCCCCCTTTCCCGGTCATCCTGGAGCCCAGCCTCTCGGGACCACAGCCTAGGCTCTCTGGGAGCAGTTGTCCAGTCTCAGCTAAGCTGGAGACCTCCAGGGCCCAGATTAGAGACCTTTGGAGAGAAAACTATGGGAAAAATCAAGTGGTAATAAGTTCATGGTTACAAAGTTTTTTTTTTTAATTATTAAAGTGTTAACACTTCTTAAAATACTTCCTAAGTTCCTGCTGTGGGAAGGCTTTCTGAGTCCCTATAAACCACTTCAGGTACTTTTGGACTTGTGAATTTAAGAGAAACACTCTTTCCCCTCTTTGCTTAGTACCTTCTTTCTAACATTCATTGTGGGCCCTGGGCTCCTAGGCTTGCAGAATTGCAAGGAAAGTTTTCTCTAACTGGAGTGCAGTGGGGCTGAGAGACACAGGCTAGAGAAATTAGAGCGTATAAAGAAAAAGAAAAAATAATCAGCCTTGACAAGTGATGGAGAGGAAAAAAATGGAGAAAGACATACGGGCCCAAGTGGGGGGTATGACAGTCTGTAGGGAGAAAGGGAAACGGGAGAGAGAAGGGGTGGTGACCCACACCAACCAGCTTGGGGACGCCTCAACTTGCACATTCGGCCACTCGCTTGCCTAGACTTCTAGCTGCTTTGCAGACAGAATTTTGGGGAGGGAAAAGTTCCCAAAAGCGATCCACCAAGCATTTTTAAAAATAGGTAAAGAGAAAGTTGGGCAATTACCACTACCCTTATTATCATTAATAATCTGAGTATTAGCATTACAATAATAATCCTAATAATAACGACCGCCGGGCTGAGCTGCGTGAAAACTCGATTGCCTTCCAGCTGCCATCCCTGGTTCCAGCCGTGTTTGTTTTTCTTCTTTTCGCTTTTACATTTCAAGTTTGTCTCCTCAAGCGCTCACTAACAACTTTCCTCTGTTCAATGCAAGAGCCGAGAAGGGAGGCGGCCAAAACTTTCCCCCGGAGCAGAAAGGCAACAGCGGGCTATGCTGCCGCCCGGGCCTGCTGTAATCTTTTATTCCAAAATGGGTCTAGGCGATTAGAGGAGACCCAAATACAAGTAGCGGTGCATGAATAATGCTCATTGTAGGAAACTGACACTTGCTCAAGGAAAAAAAGTTTGGCTATAAAATCACTTCATTATTTGCTTTTACCGCAGCTTCGATGCTAATCCCTTCAGAGGTCAGATTGCTTAGCATCCCTCTCTCCCTCTCCCCCTTCCTCCCTCTCCTCCACCTCTCCACCCTCCTCTCCTGGTCGCCCCTTCCCGCCTTCCCGTGGTTTCTGCGATTTCAGGCCGCATTTTAGATATTCCCTGCAAAGTGTGTGGTGACCGCAGCTCCGGGAAACACTACGGCGTCTACGCTTGCGATGGCTGCTCCGGGTTTTTCAAGCGGAGTATCCGGAGGAACAGGACGTACGTCTGCAAGTCTGGAAACCAGGTACCTTTTTAGCCTCAGGGTTTTGCGGCCGGCTCCCTTCTACGCGCCAAGGCCTCCTCTCAGTGGACACGTCGTAGATCGGAGGCCGTCTCTGGCCTCCCCCTTCCTCTCTCCTCTTCTAGCCTCAACTCTGGAGGACTGGGTAGTGGGGCTAAGGTAAGGGGCGACAGATGCACTTACAGAAGGAAATCGAACTCCCACAGCCTTTCTACACCTCATTGCTTAAAAAACAAAAACAAAAACCTTACTAGATATTGACACATTGCTGGCTAGGAAGCCAGGGGGCCTAACGAAATTCAGAATCTAAACTGCAAGTGGCAAGCAGATGAAAGCCATGCTCTGTTGCCACCCTGTTACATACCCCCCACCCCATGTCTACCAGCACCCAAGCTCAGACTCTGCGCCACAGTCTGGGATGACAGAAAAAGGCACATAGTAAAATATTATTCTTATTATAAAGATGGTGTGCACATAGGTCACCCTTACCTATAGAGTACTTTTTTTTTTTTTGGACAACATCACCCTTTCCCTCGCTCTGCTCTCTCCCAGTTTTTCCCTCAAGTCCCCAACCACAGATTGCACTTCATTTTCAGTTGTGTCTGGTGAGTACCACAGTTGCATTTGTTCATCCTTTGTCCCTCCATTTCTGTGCCCCCCATCATTCTTCTACACATTGTCGTTTGAGCACAATCATTACCACCTTCAGCTGAGATGCCCCAAGTTAGTCTTGTCTAGAGCAGGGGTGCTAACACACACTTTTGGCTCCTGGGAAGCGGGGCTGCTCTAGAGCTGGGTGGTAGAGCTTTAGGACCCTCAGAACTTTTGCTGGGATTTGCTGGGAAGAGGCAGGTAGTGTAGAAGACCCAGAGAAATGTGCAGTTGACACCCTTCCAGGTTCTTGCATCCTCTTTCATCTTCTAGAGGGGAAGGAGAGAGAGAGAGAACTGGTACTGGTTGGTTGTGCTTTAGTGTAAAGCAAGCAGAGCTATTTTTTTCTGTCCTAGAACTTGAACTCAAGACCTAGGCACTGTTCTTGAGTGATTTTACCCAAGGCTGGTGCTCTACCGCTTGAGCCACAACTTTTCTTCCAGTTTTTTTTTTCTTTTCTGGGTCTGGGCATCATCCCCAAGTTCTTCAGCTCAAGGCTACATATAGCCCTACTCCTTGAGCCAGAGCCACTTCTGGTTTTCTGGAGGTTAATTGGAGATTAGAGTCTCAGGGACTTTAGTTCCTGGGCTGGCTTTGAAATGCTATCCTCAGATCTCAGCCTCCTGAGTAGTTAGGATTATAGGGTGAGCTACCGCACCTGGCTTAATACACTTGGCTCTACTTCTAGCTTTTTGGTGGTTAATTGGAGATATGAATCTGAGAATTTCCTGCCTGGAGCTCGCTTTAAACTGTGATGATCCTCATATCTCAGTCTCCTGAGTGGCTAGGATCACCAACATTGGGCTACAGAACTACCTTAAGGATGCCAGGTGCTCAAGGTATAAACTGATTATGAGTCTAAGCTCCCCAGAGCATAAACAGGATTTCTTGACTGCTTCAGTTGAAATGGATTCATTTCAACTTTCCAGTCCCATACTTTTCTCTCTCCTAGGGTAGGCACGCAGATTCGCAGCTTGAGAGGCCTCTCTGCCTTGGCTCTTGGGAATTGCTCCTTTCAACCAACCTGTAAAAAAAAAGAAAAAATGCTTCCATTAATTAATGTTTATGATGCATGCTAACAGACATGCAGACAGGCTGACACTAGAGATTTGACTCCTTTTCTGAAGGCATGCCTGTTCAGTTTCATTTCTGACAGATTTGGATTGGTGGCAAAAATGAGAAAATATTTGCATTTGACTAAGTTGTGTTAAACTCTGAGCCCTATTACCTGTTTAATTGGACACTCAGATCTGTGTCAGTGGTCAGCTTCTCTCTAGAGATCACATTATATGCTCACAGGAGTATCATAGAGCTACAATTCCTGTAGGGTGTCAGATTCAAACCATCTTCTACTTAGGTTATCTTTTCCTTGTATCTGAGATGTTATCTCAGATGTTATGCTTGGTATTTTAAAAGCAAATGGCTATCAATTTAAACACATTGATATCAGTCCAAGTGCTTGGAAAGGAGTGATAATAGACTCATCAGGCCCCGTGTTTCTCTCCTCACAAAGAGAATAAAGGGGCCAAGCTGAGAAGCTCATTCTTCCTGCTCTCAGGCAACAGATATTTATATATATATTTGATCTGATTTGAAGACATACTTAAGAACTAATGAAGGCTTCCATTTTGCAATTGCATGTTTAGCAGAATACAGACAAGATGATGTCGCAGTGAGACATACGATCACATTTAAAAATAAATTCTTTAAACCTCTTTAACATTGGCCTGAAGATGTGCTGAAGAATTATCTTGGGAACTAAAAATCATCTATGTCCTTCCTTTTTGTTAAGTACTACTTCCATTATTATTAACAGTAACGAAGGCATTCAGAAATCATTATAAACAACTGTTCCATCTTTATTTTCAACAAGTTATTATTTTGCTTTGTTTTTTAGTATTGAGATTGAACACAGCTCCTTGTATCTAAGAAAGGAGGTTACATAAAACTACATTCTAAAGAGAATTTTTCCTAAAAACTATTCCAGAGGAAATGGACTCATTTCTTTCTATATTAATTTTTGATATTGCAAAATTAAAATATAGTATTGGCCAGGTCATGGGTGGCTCACACCTGTAACGTTAGTTACTCAGAAGGCTGAGATCTCAAAATTGCCTTTTAAAGCCAACTTGGGCAGAAAAGAGTCTTATCTCCAATTGACCACCAAAAGCCATAAGTGGAGCTCTGGTTCAAGTCATAGAACACTAGCAAAATCACTCAGGGACAGTTCCCAGGGCCTGAGTTCAAGTCTTAGCAGACATACACATGCACACACTCACACGCATACACACACACAATTACACATATTTTATTATTTTAATTTCCCTTTACAAATGTAGTAGTGGCAACTTATAGAAATATGAAAGCAGAGCTGGGATGTAGTTCAGTGGCAAATGCTTGCCTAGCAAGTACAACGTCCTGGATTTGATCCCCCGTTCCAAAAGAATAAAGACAAAAAAAAAAACAGTTTAAAAAAAAGAAATGTGAGAGAGCACCAAATTTCTTGTATATAGTCCTCTGTGTTTGGGATGATTCATGGTAGAGTAGTAACGTAGCAACTGTCCTAAATTCAACCCCAGAACTGTAAACAAATAAACATTTAAAAATAAATCAAACAAACATAGGTACTTAGGAATTTTTATGTATGTATGTATCGATCTATATGTTCCTTTAGTAATACCTAATAGTGAATACATTCTGGAAGAAAACTTGTAAATTTTCTCCTTTATGATCATACAATTTTTCTAGAAAAAAATCAGTTATTCTGATGATTTGCAGTCTGTATCTTCACTCTACCAGGCAGCCTATCATGTTATTTTTCTAGACACAGTCATACAAAGGCCATTTCTAGATCTTCCCTAGGACTGGAACTCTGCTCTTCACATCTTCACCTTTTATAAGCCTTGACTCCCTGGTCATTCTGGTCACTGCCTCATTTTGGGGGAATGGATAGTTCCATGAGTCTGGAACCAGGCTAGTCTTTAAAACTTTAGAGTTGTTTCAACATGCTGTTTGTAAGGATGATTTCAGGATCCAAAGCAAAAGAGAGAATAGAGAAGAATGAAGAATGAATGGGAGATATTTATGTCAGTAAGTTCATAGGCAGGGAGCAAGAAGTAGATTCAAGACCTGAAAGTGCAAAGAATAGTTTATTGGGAGAGGGATCTGGACCCACAAGCCAGCTTCTCATAGAGATCAAGGCCCTGTGCTCCACTCTCTTCAGACCTGAAAAGTTCCACAACTTCCTCACTGGCTGAAGCTCTTTTCTGGGAAATCTGACAAAGCAGGTATCCTGAGATTTCATATGCTAGGGGAATTGTTTTTTCCTCCTTGTCAGATTCCATGGGTAGAAGGCTGATCCTTTTGTAGCCTCAGAAACCTCAGCTCTGTCTCTGGACTAACCAGTGCCCAAGGCTTTCCCCAGCCCAACCTGGGGACTCCAGGATCTGTAGCCTGGTGGGGTCCTCAAGCTGATCCTCTCCTCTAGTCACCATTTCTGGTCTCCTTCTAAAGGACCTAGAGGATCTCTGACCAGCTGTGTTCTTTTTTTTCAGGGAGGCTGCCCGGTAGACAAGACACACAGAAACCAATGCAGGGCATGTCGGCTGAAGAAGTGTTTGGAAGTCAACATGAACAAAGATGGTAATCAGCAATCCATTTATTCTTCTGATGTTGATGGGTAAATAAATTACATGCACTGAAAATACATGGCAATCCTTCGCACGTAAGGCATCTCTCAACAGAATACATCTTCCCAGATGCTGAGAACTGACCACAGCCTCTCCATCTCTACATGAGCTCTGGGCTGACCCCACTGAAATCTCTAAGACAAGACTGATGCCCACAGTGAAAATTTGCTTTCCTAAATTACTGGCACAAAAGCAGAGCTGAGGAGGGGACTCAATGCCTCTAGGAACACAGGGAAGATATTTCCTGCCTCATGTCTGAATCCCTCTTCGTATTTCTCTTTACAGTCCTTGGAATGTTCGTATCAATAGGGTTCCTGAAAGAAGGGAGGGGGAGATAGGGGTCATGGTGAGTCGGCAGCTGGAGAGCAGAGAATTCATGGAATCCATTGCAAATTCACAGTATGGCCATTGGGCTAGTGTAGCTTTTCCAGCTCCTTCCCTCCAATCTATAGAAAACACCGGTGGGCGGGCGCCGGCATTCTGGGCCTAGGACGCAGTTCAAGGCGCGTCCTCTGTCCCGGTATCTTGGCGCGGGTGTTTCCAGGTGGGCGGCGATAGGTGGGAGTCGCCTTGAGTTGGAGGTGGCCTGGGCCAGGTGACCGGCACCCAGGGCCACCGCCCCCCCTCTCCCCGAGCCCCTCCCGGGCGCGGCGCAGGAAGCCTGGAAGCCGGCGGGAGAGGGAGCGTCCAACCTGTTGAACTTCTGTATTGACAAGTTGTCAGCTCGGCGGGCGGAAGATTGCCCTGAATTAATGTGTTTGTTTAAGCTGTTGGTGGTAATTGTCACGTCTCTTCCGCCTTCCTCCTGCGCGCCCGGAGACCAGACGGGCCCTCCCCGTCCCCCTCCCCCCTGCGTCCCCGTGTCCGTGGGGCCGGCCCGGGGTGGGGGGCAGCCGCTTTCCCAGGCAGAGCTGCTGGGACGCCAGCGCGGAGGAGCCGCGTCCGGCGTGGGTGGCAACGCCCCGGTCCTAGTCCCAGAGGCGAGGACGCCTCCGCACCCCGGAGGACCCCAGGAGGACCCCGGAGCCGATCTAGAACGTTCCTCGGTTGGGCCACCGCGGGGACCCCTCGGCTCCTCTTGTGGGCCTGGGTCCCGACTAATCCCCAGGGTGTAGGAGGTGACTCCGCGGCCTCTCTGCGCCCCTCGGGTGGCCCAGCCTGCCCAGGTGTGGAGCGCGCGGCAGTGACGGACGTCGTGGCGTCTCTGATCCTGGGCGCGTGTCCGTCTATCTCTGCAGCCGTGCAGCACGAGCGGGGTCCTCGCACGTCCACCATCCGCAAACAGGTGGCCCTGTACTTCCGCGGACACAAGGAGGAGAACGGGGCGGCCGCGCACTTCCCCTCGGCCGCGCTGCCCGCTCCCGCCTTCTTCACGGCGGTCACGCAGCTGGAGCCGCACGGCCTGGAGCTGGCTGCCGTGGCCGCCACGCCCGAGCGGCAGACCCTCGTGAGCCTGGCTCAGCCCACGCCCAAGGTCAGTGAGCTCGCCAGGCCCCCGAGGCTGGAGCCAGGGGTGGGGGGGCTCGCAGGTTATCCCAGCTGGGATGGGGTGCGGAGAAAGATGGAGACCTTCCCAGGTGCACATCCTTGAGGACACCGCCAAAGGTGTGGGCTTCCACGTCCACCTCCCGGAAAGCCCCACCCGTGAGTGGAACCCTGTTCACACGCAGAGGACAACTGTCTTCCCAGAGGCCAGAAAAACAGATGCCTTTTAGAAGACAGTCATTGACACCTGCTGGAGGGAGCGCCTCCCAGCAGGCCCAAATCGCTGGGACCTTCCATCTTGGGTAAAGCGGCCAGGAGCGAGAGATGTGGAGGCATACAGTTAGAACTACAGGCGGAATTTGATTTCATTTCCCACCCCTTCCTTCCTGGCTTGGGAGCCTGGTGGATTGACACCAGCACTGAGCCCCTACCAGCCGGGCCAGAAACATTCACGCACTCACTCGGGAAGGCTGCCACTTAGGGACTGGCCTCAGGCCTCCAGCGGATTCGTCCCCAGGGCCCCACTCCAGGGGGAAAGGGTCTAGGCTTTCCCCCAGAGGAGGACCAGCTGCAGCCCCACACTGCAGGGAAGCCAAACACCTGGGCACATACACACGCACAATATTTAATATTGCTTTCTTACCCTTGATGTGTATAATAAGCTCGGGAAAGTAGTGTTATGAATATGTTGTCAGTTATGAATGGGAATGCTCTGTGAATGATTAAGATGTCTAATTGAAATATTTCCATAATATACTAATCCTTTCTAAAAATACTCATATGCATATTTGTGTTTGGGATGCCTATTAATTTATACTTTTTTCACATCTATTTTTATTTACACAAATGCAAGCAGCTCTTGTCTAAATTGGGAACCAGGCCTGGCACTTGGCTCAGCCCAAGGAAAATTTGCTGCAGGGAACAGAAAAGCCAGATAACCTCTCTGGAAGTCAGAAGTCCCAGAGAATAAAAATGGACCTGCTTGACATTCAATATTTCCCAAACTCTGTAAATAAGAGAGATGTGTAGGTTTTTTCCCTACCTATAGTGACCATATCTTTAAGCAGAACACCCAAATTTCTTTTTACCCTTTCACCTTATTAGAAAATTGAAAGGCTCTGGTTCTTCTTGGAAAATTGCGATTGCCTCATTTTTAGGTGCCATGTCTTTCTTCTCTTTTCAGTATCCCCATGAAGTAAATGGAACTCCAATGTATCTCTATGAAGTGGCCACAGAGTCTGTGTGTGAGTCAGCTGCCAGGCTTCTGTTCATGAGCATCAAGTGGGCTAAGAGTGTGCCAGCTTTTTCCACACTGTCTTTGCAAGACCAGGTAGGTTTAATGGAACACTGAGGTCCTGAGGGAAGGGCATTAGAAATGAAGCAATAATGCTCGGCCTTATAAAACTCATTGTTACTAAGATAAATTCAAGGCAGGCATGCATTTTTAACAGCAATGGGGAAGCGGTTTATTTTTTTCCACATCTTTCAATAGCTTCAAAATATCTACCTATGAAGTCATTAGTAAGAAACGCAATTATATTATTTCAGGAAATCTGGATCTCGTCTAGGGAAAGCACATACAAAAGAACATTATTTCCTTTTTTAGTTTAGTGGAAACACCAAGTTTAATCTCAAATTTTAAAAAATCTTAATGCTTCTTACAACTTTGGATAAGTTAAATGTGGTTGTACTGGCTCACACCTGAAATCCTCGCTACCCAGTAGATTAAGAAAGGAAAGATCATGGTTCAAGGCCTGCCTGAGCAGAAAAGTTTGTGAGACCTTATTTTGAAAGTAACCAGCAAAAATCAGGGGTGGAGATATGGCTCAAGTGGTTGATTGCCAACCTAGCAGGCAGGAGGCTCTGAGTTCAAATTACATTACCATCAAAACAAACCCAAAGGAAACATTATAAAATGCTGTTTTCTTTCTAAGTTTTAATTAGTATACATTAGTTGTGCAAGGGGAGGTATCACTGTGACATTTTTGTAGATGTATATGCAATGAATCTATCTCAACTAAACTTCCCCCTCTGTCATTCTTCCCTATTCCCTCCCCATTTCTAAAACAATATCAACAGGTTTTATTATTCTATTGCCTCTTTCTTTTTCTTCCAGTTCTGGGGTTTAAACTATGGGCTTGAGTGCTGTCCCTGAGCCTCTTTGTGCTCAAGACCACCACTCTGCCATTTGAGTCACAGTACTACTTCAGCTTTTTCTGAGTAGTTTATTGGAGATGGATCTCTCACAGCCTTTCTTGCCCAGGCTGGCTTCCAACTGTGATCCTCAGATCTCAGCCTCCTCAGTAGCTAGAATTACAGGCATGAACCACCAGCACCCAGCTTATTGTGCTATTTTTTTTTTGTTGGTCATGGGATTTGAACTCTGGGCTTGACTACTGACCCTGAGCTCTTCAGCTCAAGGCTAGCACTCTACCACTAGAGCCACAGAGACACTTCCGGTTTTCTGGTGGTTAATTGGAGATAAGAGTCCCTGGGATTTCCTGCCCAGGGCTGGCTTTGAACAGCAATCCTCAGATCTCAGCTTCCTGAGAAGCTAGGATTATAGGCATGAGGCACCGGCAGGCACCTGGCCAAATAAACTTCTTTCACCATATCCTCTTCCTTCACCCTTTCCATTAGTCTTCCCTACTCCCACTGCTATCTTCCTATTCCAGCAGAGCCTGTTTCACTTTCCTGACATTTATTTCTAGTGTATCTTAATTATCCCAAGCAATTTCACCATGGTATTTCACTCGTGCATGTATTATATTTTAATCAGAATAGCCACTCTATATGCTTTCTCTTTTCTGATCTCTCAACTTCCTATAGATTAATAGCTTTCATTAAGATTTCTTGTTTCGTTGTTTGTTTTTGCCAGTCCTGGGGCTTGAACTCAGGGTCTGAGTTCTGTACAGAGCTTCTCTGTGCTCAAGGCTAGCACTCTACTACTTGAGCCACATCACCACTTCTGGCTTTTTTCTGAGTAGTTTATTGGAGATAAGAGTCTCATGGACTTCCTGCCCAGGCTGGCTTTGAGCCTTAATTCTCAGATCTCAGCCTCCTGAGTAGCTAGGGTTACATGCGTGAGCCACCAGTGCCTACCTCATTGAGATTGCTTATGGCATCTTCATACATAGTTGTACTATATTTCAAAATTATTCACCTTCTATCTCTCTTCTTCCTTCTTTCTCATCCCCCTAAACAAAGTCATAATTACAATTATATTCTATGAATATAAATTTATGTATATAGGTACATGTACATATGGATGAGTGGGTATCCATGTCTTTAAACCCAGTTTCCACAAATGACTGAAGCATGATATTTTGCTTCTTCAGTTTTGCTTCTCTCAGTCAGCATGGTGTTCCCCTCCAAATGACATGATTTCATTGTTCCTTCTGGTTGTATAATATTCCATGGTATATATGTATCACATACATATATCTGTATATATGATAGATGTATCATATGCATCTATCTATCTATCTATCTATCTATCTATCTAAATCTTGGCTGATTTTACCATTTGACAATTGTGAACAGCACCAGTAAACATGGATATGGAGGTGTCTTTCTTGTATACTGATTGACACCCTTCAGATAAATGCCCAATAGTGGTATGGGTGGGGCCAAAAGTAGGTCTGTTTTTTTAGGAACCTCTATACTGATTTCCAAAATGGTTGCAGTTCCCACCAACAGTATATGAGGGTTCCTTTTCCCCTGCATCCTCTCCAACATTTATTGTTTACTTGATACCTAATGAAATCCTGTCCCCTTCAAAAAACAAATACCAGACAAAACTGTTGATATTGGCTTAAGAACATTGGAAGAGAGAGAAGTACCCAGCTGTGGTGGTACACACTAGCAATCAAAAGTGTTTTATATCCTCCATTGTGACACTCATAGTTTTGGCCATTGATTTATCTGTCTGTAAAGATTGAGATCACATCACATACATACAGCAAGTTAGTGTCTTCTTTGATTCTTGCTTTCCTTTGTTGTGCTAGGAATCAAACCCAAGGGCTCACATATACTAGGCAAAGACTCTACCATGAAGCAACATCTTCGGGTATACCCTTCTGGACTCTTCAAGGGCTTTTAGAGATTTTAAAAGAAACATACATTTTATATATTATTGCAAATGGCATTCAGAGAGAGAAGAATTATGTGCAGTTAAAAATTGCATCATAGGGGGCTGGGAGTTTGGGCTAGTGGTAGAGTGCTTGTTTAACATGCATAAAGACCTGGGTTAGATTCCTCTGTACCACATACATAGAAAAAAGCCAGAAGTGGTGCTGAGGCTCAAGTGGTAGAGTTCTAGCCTTGAGAAAGCCCAAGGACAGTGTTCAGGCCCTGAGCTCAAGCCCCAGGGACTGGCAAAAAAAAGTGCAATGATTGTGACTAATAGAGGCAATCAGGGCAACAATATGCACAAACTTATGAAGAGCAGTGAAGTATACAGAACCTACTTATCTAACAGTGCTCAGGAGCAGCTATCCAGATTTTTTTTTCTTCTCTTCCTTTCTTTCTTTTTTTCTTTCTCTCTTTTTGAAGTTCTGTTTTGTTTTACTTAGCATGCACGAAGACCCGGGTTCAATTCCTTGGTACCACATACATTCAAAAAAAGCTGGAAGTGGTGCTGAGGCTCAAGTGGTAGAGCTCTAGCCTTGAGAAAGTCCAAGGACAGTGCTCAGGCCCCGAGCTCAAGCCCAGAACTGGCAAAAAAAAAATTGCATCATGTCTGGCATTGGTGATCATACCTGTAGTCCTAGCTGCTCAGGAGGTGAGACGTGAGGATTGCATGCCAACAGGAAAGTCCAAGTAACCACCAAAAAGGCAAGAGTGGAACTGTGGCTCAACTGACAGAGCTCTATCCCTGAGCACAAGAGCTCAGGGACAATGGCCAGACCTTGAGTTCAAACCCCAGTATCAACACACAAAAAAAGAATAGAGCAGGGTGCAGTGGCTCACACCTGTAATCCTAGCTACCCAGGAGGCTGAGATCTGAGGATCAAGGTTCAAAGCCAGCCTGGGCACAAAAGGACCTGAGAATCTTATCTCCAATTAACCTTTAGAAAATGAGAAGTGGGGCTTGGCTCAAGGGTAGAGCTCAAGGACAGTGCCCAGGCCCTGAGTTCAACCCCAGAACTTTCAAAGAAAAAGAAAAATTAGAATTAGAATTAGACCAAAACCCAGAAATTTTGCTGCCAGGGATATCAGAAATGGCCCCTCCAAGCATTTTTTAACCTCAAAGGAGAGGAAGCAATGTTCATACCACTTTCTCAAGGCTAGAGCTCTATCACTTGAGCCTCAGCACCACTTCCGGCTTTTTTCTATGTATGTGGTACCAAGGAACCGAACCCGGGTCTTCATGCATGCTAGGCAAGCACTTTAACCACTAGGCCAAACTCCCGGCCCCTATCCTCAGCTTTAATACGTAGTTCTAAAAACAAAAGATTTAATTTTTCAATTTACTTCAGGCATAATTGAAGCATAAAAGTTTCCTTTAATATGAAATACATTTCCTTCAGAAAGACTAGGCAATGTGCTAAAAATAGTCATCTAGAATGAAATTATGGCCATAGTAGACATTGTTTATTTTGCATTTATAATTATTTCCTGTACTTAATGTAATAAGCCTAAAGTATTAAAGCATTATTAACATGAAACCTTTTGATCTAATCATGATTTTAGTGACAAATGTTCATGATTCTTAGCTACCAGGAAAAGAAATTTTTAATTATAAATCATCCAGGATTGATTGTTTTAGAGATTTCTTTCATGGTTGTTAGATCTTTGTTTAGGTTTACTGGTTGGCTTTAACTTTTGCTCTTTGCATGGGATATGTGTGTGTGTGTGTGTAAGTTGGATTTTTTTTCTCAAAACAAGTATATGTAGACTCTTTAACCCAAATAAAATTCACTTAGTGTCTGCCACTTAGCCTTTTGGTAGAAACCCTTTGACAATAAGCAAACTACAATAAAGTGGAACCCAGTTTATTAATTTGGCAAAGACAGATTTTCATTTTAAATATTCAGTAGCACATTTTTATTAGAATGAAAATGACAAGCACCTTGATGCTGTCCACTTATGAGTCTCAGAAAAATCAGTCCAAGAGATGAGGTAAACTCAGCAAAACCCGATTAACATAATTACACCCTGATTTTCCCGCATGCCTCTTGGGAATTAGTGATCTCTCCTCTCTCCCAGCCCAACCCCCTCAATCCTCCAGCAAGATGGGGACCTAGACCTGCAAAGCTTAGTCAGATTTACTCAACCCTGACAATACTGGCATCTGACACCAGAAGAATCCACCTGCTGAGCTGCCAGTGACATTTCCTAGAACCAGATCTTCTAGGTGGTCAGACATGAATGGATGCAAAGACCCTTTCTTTTGGAAGGGAAGCAAACTTTGAGAAATTAAACTGGCTGGCCCTGAAATGCATGTTCAGATCTATAGGCACCTTTAAAAACAAAACAAAAAGAAAGAAAATATGGGGTATAAGGGAAAACTAGACTTCAGAAAAAAGAAAAAGATTCACCGAGACAGGCATCTAAAAAGACTTTAAAATAATGGAAATTTACATATTGAAATTGTTTATAAATTTATAAATTACACACTATATTATATTATACATCTATTGTATGACAGCTGATGCTTTTGGAAGATGCTTGGAGAGAACTGTTTGTTCTAGGAATAGCACAATGGGCCATTCCGGTTGATGCTAACACTCTACTGGCTGTATCTGGTAAGAATTGCACAATTTAATGACTTTGTTGTAGAAATTACCATAAAAATACATTACTGAAAAAAGAACAACATGTAAAGAATAACAAATTCCTGCTGAACAATAGAGTATACCTGTCATTTATAAATCTATATTTAAATGCAAATAATGTTGTTTTGTTGTATTCATGACTGCTTGCATTGTTATTTAAATGCAAATTACTGTGTTTGTTATCATCCAAGAAAAGATTTTGTATTAACTTTCATACAATATAGCCAGTTTACATGGAATCAGATATCTTAGAGTGACAATTGAATAGATATTGATATGCAAGATTTTTGTCAAAAATCAATATTAAATCATGAAAATGTCTTCATATTAGAAAATTTATCTCATATTTTTATTCTAGGCATGAATGGTGACAACACAGATTCACAGAAGCTGAACAAGATCATATCTGAAATACAGGCTTTACAAGAGGTGGTGGCTCGGTTCAGACAGCTCCGATTAGATGCTACTGAATTTGCCTGTCTGAAATGTATTGTGACTTTCAAAGCGGGTAAGCAGACACGGACCCCTGCACCCACACCCTCACCCCATCCCACACTCCTCACCCCTACCCTTATCTCTTTCCCTCTCCAGTTTTACTGCCTTCTTCATTTTAGTCAACTCCAAGTCTAGACTGACCTCGAAAAGAGGCGATGTTTTCCAGGAAGTTGGTCTACTCTGAAGCTGGCTCCATCTTCTCTGGTCTTGAGGACTGTGGATGCTGTCCTGGTGGGCACCACTTCCAGAGCATTTCCTGTGCTGCCTAACACAGTTGTCTGGCCTTCTATTCTAGTTCCTACACACAGCGGCTCTGAACTGAGGAGCTTTCGGAATGCTGCAGCCATCGCAGCTCTTCAAGACGAGGCTCAGCTAACGCTCAACAGCTACATCCACACCAGGTGACCCTCATTTGCCTTGAACGTGTATTTAAGAAAATTGCTTCCATTGTGAAGGTGTGAGCTGGCAGGAGGATGCCAGTTCAAATGCTGGTGACTAATTATCCTGTGGCTAGTTGGTTAACTCAGCATCCTCCATGTCCTCACCTGTCTCCCAGTGAGGGAGGGGAGCAAATCACATTAGGTGATCAAAGTGAAAGCATGGACAGACACTTTACAGCTGTCCTGGCAGAACAAGTTGATAAACGAAAACAGTTAAACCCATGTATGTGAATGGAGACAGAGGAAAGTTAAAAATGAGGGCTAAAATGTTTCACTGATATTTTAGAGAGCGGGCCAGGAGTGTGGCCTAGTGGTAGAGTGCTTGTCTAGCATGCATGAAGCCCTGGGTTAGATTCCTTGGTACCACATACACAGAAAAAGCCAGAAATGGCTCACATGGTAGGGCACTAGCCTTGAGAAAGCTCAGAGACAGTGCCCAGGCCCCGGGTCCAAGCTCCAAAACTGGCAAAGAAAGTGATCATGGTCACATCATCCTTGAAAGAAGAACAGTGGCTTCTTCAGATATCAAGTCAAAAATAGGACTGGGGAACTTTCCAGAAAGGTCATCTTTATTCCTTCTCATAACTGTTGCTTGGCTTTGGGGATTGGTATCTGCTCAGTTATTTTGAGTCCCCACACCCACTAGGTTACTTCTGGCTGAGCAAAATCCTCTCTCCTTGGCTATTTGTAGAAACACTCCAACCCTGGCACTCCAGCAAATCTCCCCTTCACTCAGCCCTAGCAAGTCCATCAAGAGATGGACTCGCCAGATACTCAGACTCCATTTTCAGAATCACAAAGGCGGGGCTTGTAAAGGCCATAGAATCTTTTTAGTTTCCCAAGTTAGGACTTTCGTGGCTCTGAGGTTAGAACAGATTTGCTCTTCTTGTTCATTCTCTATATTAATCTTGAGAGGGACCTTTACAAGCCTGACTGCATCTCCACATTGGCCACAGACACTGGTGGAAATAACTCCATCAAATGGATGGAGGTCATTAATGCCTCCCTCCCATAAGGGGTCAGAAAATTCACCATTTCTCCATAGCCATTCACCATTTCTGCTAGGGTGTTCTTATTTCTATCCCAAATTCCCTTCTGAGTGCTGAATGAATAAAAACTTTTCACTAGCCATGGATTATCACTGAAACTGTATTAAGTGAATGTGTATATGTTTTTCCAAAATAAATACCACAGTTTGAAATTTAAAAACCTTTGCTGAATTATGGACTATCAGGCTCTTAATATTTGATCAAAATTACAAAATGGGATGTAGCTCAGTGGCAAAGCTCTAGATAGATTAATTGATGGAGGAGGTGACACACAAGTAGTGAATCTTTGAATGGTGAAAAGATTTCCTGGGGGAAGCAGTGGAGGACCTGGAAAAAGGGTGAGGTGTTTAGCAGGTGAGCCAAGAGAGTCTGACAGAGTCTGAAGTGGCATGCTGCGGAGAGCGTGACTGGGAGAATTCCATCACAGGAGAACAGCCATCTATTTTAGAGAAATGGCAAAGCTGCTACCCACTCCCACCTTCAAAATGAGGGTAGTATCTATGACATGAGTTCTTTTTGTGTGAGGGGGCGTCATAGGGCTTGAACTTGGCCTGGATGAGGTCCCTGAGCTCTGTAGCACAAGGCTACCACCTTACCCTTGAGCCAACCCACATTTCCTGTTTTCTAGAGGTTAATTGGAGATAAGAGTCTCTGGTCCTTTTGTGCCTGGGCTGGCTTAGAACCTTGATCCTCAGATCTCAGCCTCCTGAGTAGCTAGGATTACAGGTGTGAGCCACTGTGCCTGGCTTATGATATGATTCTTATTTCATGATATAAACTGCAGCTATTGTTTAATATCTAGAGATTTACAGGTGACAAAATCACTATACCATATTTCTTATCTATTTCAAATGAGGAACATGCTTTTCTCCAACATTGTCTAGAAAAATAAAATGTGAAATTAAACTGAAAACATGAAGACCAAGCTCATTGCTCCAGCTCTATAAAGCATTTCTCTTATTACCCAAGATGAAGGGAGAGGCAAGGAATTGGAATTCCAGAAAAATCTACAACAGATCCAACACAGTTAAAACTGAAAGGAAGTTTCTAGTTATTTATGTTAATGTATTAAATCAGTGGCCATAGATATTCTTAAAAATAACTTTGAGGAGTCTATCAGACATTCACACATACACAAATCACTGTTAATTCTCCCTGACTGCCTAACCTTTCCTTTCCTGTAGAACAATAAGTGGGTGAGTAGAGGAGCGGAAAATCTATGCACAGAAAATCAAGTATTAATGGTCAAACTGGGGATACAGCTCTGTGGCAGAGCGCTTACTTGTCTAATATTCACAAGGTTCTGGGTTAGGTCCCCAGTATCACTACAAAAAATTTAGTTGTTTATTGAGTCTCCAAAATCCATCCTTCCCGGATAGAATTATTTCCCACAGTAGTTTCTCATCTTGGGAAAGGGGCAAATGCTGCAGAAAATGGTCTAGGCAAACCATTCTTATTTTCCAGGGTTTTCTCTCCTCTGTGTAATTTCAGAAAGGGAAACACAGGAAGTCACAGGAAGTGGCCACAGTGAGAGGCAGGCACAAGACTTGGGGTTACTTTCTAGGAAACCTGCAGATACCTACAGCAAGGAGAACAAGTGGTAGCATTTGGGTGTGGTTTTCTTTCATAGAGAGGAGTTTCACCATTTTCATTCACATTGTTATTTCGATTCCACATGGTCTGGTAGCCTGTCCATGGATGATCATGTATGTGGACAGCATAAGAGCCAGATGAGAGGATGAAGGCCCATGAGGCATTATAAGCTTCATGTGTGGTTGGAGAGCAAGGCTTTTAAAAGCTAAGAGATAGCATAGAGGTGACTCTCCTGAACTTTATCCACAGAGTGGGAATTTTAAGCAGTGGGCTTTTAAGCAGAACTACCAAACTTCCCTGAGGAGTTATGATATCTTGGTTTTCAGCACCTATTTCCTGTGTTGAGCCTGGCTTACTCATGCATCCATGTCCCGGACCTCAGTGTTTTAGATGGTTTGTGTACATGAAGGGAACTCACCTTGTCCAGTGCATTGATAATGTGACTCTCAGCTACTGGCTGCAGAAGCATCAGGACCACAGTGCTGAGGTGGCTTCCAAAGACAGCAGAACTTGAACATCTGAGCACAGATACATGTTGGAAATCAAGAGAGGGAATTGTTAAACGATTTCTCACATCTTTAATTGTGTGCCAATTTCATTGACATGAAAGTTGGGTGGCAGTGCCACCCAACAGAACTTAGTCTTTAATTTGCAGTGTAATAAGGGTGGAATTATTCCTGAGAGTGACTAAGTATAATGCCTGAATAATAATTCAGAGAATTGCTTAGAAAAAGAAGCCATTTTATTTAAGGGAAATAGCCTTGTGAGGGAGCCCAGAAAATTAGAAAATGTGGATTCTGATACTAGTGTTACCAGCTAGGGTCATTTTCTGCAATGGCAATCTTCAGTTCGTTATTTGTCTACGAATGAATATCATTTCTTTTAAAACAGTTTTTATTTCTCTTCCAACCAAGTGCATTCCTTTGTGATTTTTAGCAGTGTCATTTAGGGTCCTCATGCCTCACATAGTCTACTTGTGAAATAGGGACAGCAGTGCCTTGTCCAGAACCCTGCTGCAAGGACAGGATGCATTTCAAGAGACCTATGTCAGGATGTTATTCTAGAGATAATGCGTGTTCAAGTGTAAGAGATGAATTGCTGTTAGTGTTGGGCTCTTGACATTACTTTCCTGGCTTCTACCTTCCAGATACCCCACTCAACCCTGCCGCTTTGGAAAACTCCTGCTGCTTTTGCCAGCTTTACGTTCTATTAGCCCATCCACCATAGAGGAAGTGTTTTTCAAAAAAACCATTGGCAACGTGCCAATCACGAGACTGCTTTCAGACATGTACAAGTCCAGTGATATCTAAGCTCTTAAAGCTCCCGCCTCTTCAGGATGGGACAGTGTCAAATGAACTACTACCTGGGGAGAGCCGGCCTCCACTAACAAACCCTTCAGGAAGTAGAAACCTGCAAGTGTGGAGCCTTCTGGGAACAAAGAAGAAGAAGAAGAAGAAACCCTCGACATAAAACAGCTCCCGTAGCTATGACCCGATGCTCAGCCAAGATGGGGCAGCCAGAAAGAAAAGGAGTGACACAGGACCATCTGACAAAAACAAACAAAAAGTCATTGCTGCCCTGCCCTGGGAAGAGGCTGTATGGGGAGGGGCACCATAGAATGATCTGGACGTTCAGCTGAGCCATTGAAAACTTGGAAGATGTGTCATGCTTTTTTGTTAGCACACAACAGCTCTGTGGATAACATTGTATGGCTGCCTTCAGAACTGTGTTATGTTGGAGCATTTATTTAAAAAATAATGGTTAGGTTTTAAATCAAAAGTATTATCAAAAGTTTCCCTGCTATTGTCATACATCATTAAGTGGCCTTCAGAACCCACTGTGTGATTATTTTTTCTTTTCCTGTATCTTCCCCTCCCCCCTTTCTTTCATTCTTTCTTTTTCCTTTTTCTTTTCTTTTTTTAATACCATAACCCAGGCAAACTTGTCAAAGGAATCAGTGGACAAAACTGAGATTCTCACCATGACTTCAGGTTGAATAACATCTCAAATGCAGCAGAGCTTTACTGAGTGAAAACAGCAGAACCAAATGCAGTGGAGATGAGTGTGTGAGCAGAGCAGGTGGCTGTCCCGTGACTAGTGCTGAAACCACAGGCAATGGGGTGCAAGCTCTGATCCACACTTTCCCCCAGCCTCAGCTCACCCACATGAACGCAGGGCCAAAAGAAACCTCGGGGTCATGAATGCTAAAAGGCTGCTCGACTGATTCATTGCACACAGCCTGAGACTCTTCAATGTTTTTCAGAACACTCTGGCTTTTAGTAAAGCCTTGGATGTGTGTACACATACGTGTGCGTGCCTGTGTGAGCACACACACACACACACACACACACACACACACACACACATGCACACTACATTCACATTGTCCTACACTGTAAGCTGCTCCTTTGGTGTGAATCTCTCCTTATGGAAATGTAGGAACAAGCATTTTTAAATAGCTGCTGTACTTTTCACATTTTGATTTATTAGGTACTAGCACTGAGGAGAAAATAAATTCAGCACTTGGACTATCATAGGATGAGTAAAACTTTTCTTCTTGTACAAAGTGAATTAACTGATTTGTGAAGTTAAAAGGTTGTACTCATTGTATTTACAAAGAATAAAAAATATATTGAATTTAAATGAACTTTGCCTCATTTCTTCCCCACCCTCCCTGTCTGGTTCTCGCTCTTCAGATACAAGGTGGTAGTGGTGATGCACTGGCAGCTGGCATTAAACTGAAGCTCTGAGCACTACAGCACTGAACGGAGAGAACCAAACTACAAAGGCAATTTCCTTTTTACAGTGAATCCCATTTGTAAAATGATGAATAAAGAAGTAAAACATAAGATTGTGCTCTCTCCAGCTCTCAACTGTAATTGCATCTGTTAAAAAAAAAAATTGCTGTGCGAGGAAGAAAGAGGCCGATTAACAGTCTCCATTCCCTGCTCTGCTTTTAACTCTCTTGCCAACATTTCAGTCCTGATCAGGAACTAGAAATCATTGAATGATCAAAAAGATAAAAGCATGAAGAACCATATTTGTGAGGAAGATGTGGAACGAGCAATAGAAAGGCCATCCAGATGTGTCCAGCAAATCCCAGGGCACTGGCTAGGTACTGGTGATCCATGTCTGTAATTTTAGCTATTCTGGAGGCTGAGATCTGAGGATTTCAGTTCAAAGCTAGCCCAGGCAAGAAAATCCATGAGACTATTTCCAATTAACCAACAAAAACCCAGAAGTGAGCTGCCATTCAAGTGGTAGAGTGCTAGCCTTGAGGAAGAAAAGCCCAGGGATAGTGCTCAGGCCCTAAGTTCAAGCCCCAGGCACAGCATAAAAATAAATAAATAAACAAACAAATAATAAATAAAACTTCAGGGAACTGGCTCCACTAAAAGAGGACAATGGTGGAAATCAGAGGTCCTGGAGGCCATAAGCCCTGTAGACTTCTGGGTGGTAGCCCTAACAAGAATTGCTTGTGCCTCTGCTAGTAACTGAAATAACCTTACAGATTGGATGTGTGAAGTACAATCGGCCAATCAATTTGTTTTGCCAGTCCTGGGACTTGAACTCAGGGCCAGAGCACCGTCTTTGGGCTTTCTCAAGGCTAGCGGTCTGCTATTGAGCCACAGCACCACTTCTAGCTTTTTTTATGTATGTGATACCGAGGAATCGAACCCGGGTTTTCATGCATGGTAGGCAAGCACTCTACCACTAGGCCAAACACCTGGCCCTCAATCATTTGTTTACTGATTTCATAGAGAATGGGAAGTTGTCTCGAAGAAAAACAGTTTCCTGGGCTGGGAATATAGCTCAGTGCTTGACTATTTTGGTATTGTGCTCAAAGCCCTGGGTTCAGTTCTCAGTACCACACACCTATACAACACAACTACAAGGTACTCAAACATGTAAGCAAAGATGTTCTTTGCAAGTCTATTTGTACGTAACAATTTAAATGTCCATCAGCATTTAAATTGTTGGTGGACACATTGTAGTAGATTATAGTAGTTAAAGGGAATGTTCCAGTCAATTTACCCAAGATGGGTAAATCTAAAGAACAGTTGTGGGGGAAGGAGGAGTGAATGAAAGACCTTGGTATCATTTATATAAAGTTATGTAGCCTATAGATAGATACTAAATATAGTACACAAATTTACAGCAAAGGTTTAGATAAACATGTATGATTAAACAGTAATGCATGCTAGCAGTTATCTCTGGGAATAGATGATGAAACTAAATAGAGGATGAAACTAAATAGAGGATGAAACTAAGAGGACTCACAGCTATTTCTATAATAGTATATTTTGTAATAAAAAAAAAAAAAACAACGGGGCCAGGAGTTTGGCCTAGTGGTAGAATAATTGCCTAGCATGCACGAAGACCCGGGTTCGATTCCTCGGTACCACATACATAGAAAAAAGCCGGAAGTGGTGCTGAGGCTCAAGTGGTAGAGCTCTAGCCTTGAGAAAGTCCAAGGACAGTGCTCAGGCCCTGAGCTCCAGCCCAGGACTGGCAAAGAAAATGGAATCTGCACTGCTGATAATGGAAGTATCGTGTTTTAAGGCCAATCTAGGCAGAAAAGTTTGAAAGACCCCTTCTCTAGCCCTAGCTGGCAAGTGACTGCCATTCCAACTTTGTTGGAGGCTGGCATCCAGAAGATGGCAGTTCCTGGCTAGTTCTTGGCAGATACAGCTGTGAGACCCCATCCCAAAGGAAGAAGCTGACCTGGGCTAGGATGGGAACCTCTAACAGACAGATCATAATCCACGCAAGTGCCTAGGTAGGAAACAAGACTATATCTCAAAATTAGCCAGGCACTGGAGGATCACGTCTGTAATCCTAGCTACTTAGGCGGTTGAGATCTGAGTATTGAGGTCCAGAGCCACACTGGACAGGAAAGCCCAAGAGACATTTCTCTCCAATTAACTACCAAAAAATTGAAAGTGGTGCTGTGGCTCAAAGGGTAGAGTGCTAGCCTTATGTGAAGAAGCTCATTGACAGAGCTCAGACCCTGAATTCAAGCCCATGACTGACAGAAAGAGAAAGACAGAGATAGAGAGATGAAGAGACAGAGAGAAAGAGAGAGATAAAAGATGTAGCTCAATAAAAGGGTATCAATGTACGTGAATTAATGCACCTTCTATCTGGCAGATATCATGTAACCCTTTTACTAATTACAATAAAAAAATTGAAAAATAAATAAATAAATAAATAAAATAAAATTTAAAAAAAGCAACTTAAAAAAAAAAAGATGTAGCTCAATAGTAGAACAACAATACCTAGAAAAGTGAGAGGCCCTGAGTTTAAATTCCAGTACTCCCTCCCAGCTCCCAAATCTCAAACAACTATAAGATTAAAAACAATTCTTGGAATGTAGTAGCAGAATAGTAGTAGAATGCTTGCCTAGCATGCATAAAGCCCTGGGTTCGATTCCTCAGTACCACATAAATAGAGAAATATGTAAGTGGTGCTGTGGCTCAAGTAGTAGAGTATTAGCTTTGAGCAAAAGAAGCTCAAGGATGGTGCTCAGGCCCTGAGTTCAAGCCTCAGGACTGGGATAAAAAAGATTAAAAGCAAGATTTAATGTTCGAGTGAGGTATTCAAGGTTATTCATCCATGCAGTAGTCAAGTTTAACTTCAAAGTTGCTGGATAACAACCCCC
The DNA here is from genome assembly GCF_031878675.1 of Megascapheus bottae. NCBI lineage: Eukaryota > Metazoa > Chordata > Mammalia > Rodentia > Geomyidae > Megascapheus > Megascapheus bottae. The sequence goes on along the minus strand of NC_143516.1, from coordinate 39,569,815 downwards.
AAAACAACTTCTGTCTCATAGGACTCATATTGACCTGTGGCTCTGCAGAGCTTGGTTCAGGACTGGAGTATGAGTTCAAGTGTATTCTGAGGTGACCCCCATCTGCAAGAACAGCTTTTCATGACACTGTGCACATGTGCATGAAGCTAAGCCAGAGCACACAAACCTATCCAAAGCTGCTACTTTCCACTGGCCAAAGCCACACATGGCCAAACCCAACCTCAAGGGGGCAGAAGAGCGATCTCCCATGAAGGCTGGCTGAGGGGAAGAGTCCCTGAATCATAGCAAAACCAGGCCAGACACGAACTCCTTTTACCTAGCATAACTGTTCTCAGTAAAGTTAAAGGGAATAAAATTCCCACACAAGTCACCACTGATTCCAATTGGAATTGAAGAGACCCCCTTTCTTGACTTCCCCCAAAATCCATCCCCTATAGGCATTTCCTGTCTTCATGACAAAGGAGTACTTGACTCAAGGCTGCCTGACAACAGAGCTCAGATTACAAGAACAGTTAAACCAGTCAGAGCAGTGCGCCAGAAGCCCACCTACATGATAGGTCCATTCAAACAGCAAAGGTGTCAGTGGTTGCCCCAGCCATCACTCAAGTATGTTGGGATTCCATTGGCCACCTGGGTATGGCCCAGCCCAGCCACATGGCTGGAGGTCTATAAAAGTAGCTGTAAGATTAGGCGGGGTCGCTCTCTCACCCACATCTTAGACAGGGCCCTGACTGGCCAGTATGATTCTCAATGCTAGGTGAAGAATAAAACTCTGTTTAACTTCCGCTTTTGTGTCAGACTCTTTCCTTTGATCATAGACCCTAATATTGGGGGACTGGACCCTAACAGAATGTCTTTGTTTGGGGCATCTCTGCTTATACAAACGAGAATCAAATCTGGCTCTGAACCTTTTGAAAAGGCCCAGCATTTAAAAATACATAGCAAAACAAAAAAAATCCATAGCAACCTTTTGTGGCTTTGGGGGATTTTTTTTTTCAAGATGGCATTTTTGTGTATTTCAAGATTTTACTAGCCAGGCATGGGGACTCGTGCGTGTAATACTAGCTACTCAGGAGGCTGAGATCTGAGAATGGCGGTAAAAAGCCAGCTCAGGTACTGAAGTCCCTGGGACTCTTAACTCCAATTAACCACCGGAAAACTGGAAGTGGTTCTGTGGCTCAAGGGGGTAGGGTGGTAGCCTTGAGCTGAAGAGCTCAGGGACAGTGCCCAGCCCAGAGTACAGGTCCCATGACTGACAAAAAAAAAGGAGGGGGGCAGGAATTTGGCCTAATGGTAGAGTGTTTGCCTAGCATGCACGAAGACCTGGGTTCAATTCCACGGTACCACATATATAGAAAAGCTGGAACTGGTGCTGTGGCTCAAGTGGTAGAGCACTAACCTTGAGGAAAGCCCAAAGATAGTGCTCAGGCCCTGAGTTCAGTCTCCAGGACTGGCAAAAAAAAAAAAAAATATTTACTGCATACATAGGTTCAAGGTAGATCTGTAACTGTGCTGCGGTTATTCCATGGTCTCTGAATACTCATAGTCAGGATTTGCAGCTTAATAATATAAGCAATCAAGAATGAGCATCTCCAAGAGATTACTGCAGTTAAAAACAAGTAGTAAACTGGGCTCGGGGCTCACACCTGTAATCCTAGCTACTCAGGAGGCAGAGAGCTGAGGATCTTGGTTCAAAGCAGCCCCAGGCACTAAAGAATGAGAGACCCTTATCTCCAATTAATCAGTAGAAAATAGGAAGTAGGGCTGTGGCTCAAGCAGTAGGGTGGTAGCCTTGAGCTGAACAGCTCAGTGACAACACCCAGGCCCAGAGTTCAAGCCCAATACAAAAAAAAAATTAGTAGCCAGACACTGGTGGTTCATGCCTGTAATCCTAGCTACTCAGAAAACTAAGATCTGAGGACTACAGTTAAAAGCCAGCCTGGGCATGAAAGTCTGAGAGACTCTTATCTCCAATTAACCACCAGAAAACAGGAAGTAGTACTATGGCTCAAGGGGTAGTGTGGCAGCCTTGAGCTGATGAGCTCAGGGACAGAGCCCAGGCCCAGAGTTCAAGTCCCACAGCTGAAAAAACAAACAAACAAACAAACAAAGTAGTAGTCTTAATTAGGCATGGTTGTGGGTGTCTGTAACCCCAGCTAAGAGGCTAAGGTAGGAGGATCATGAATTTGAAATAAGACTGGACTATAAACTTGCCTTTAAAAGTCTAACCAAATCAAATAAAATCCTTATCTTTTGATAAATGGGTTTTCTAAATATGGGAAAGCTGCTTCTGCCAAATAGTATTTACTTGCCATGACAATGAGGTATGGAGCCTTATATTTATTTGTGTTTGAATTACTTGTTCTTTGAAGAGAGGAAAGAGAGAATAGCAGATGAGTTGAGAAAATGAATTCACATTTTTCATTGACAGTTCAGGATTTTGGGGGGGAGGTAGAAAGAGGCAGTACTGGGTTTTAAGCAAGCGCTCCAATTGACCTACACACACGCCAGTCCTACTTCAAGGTTTTCTTGCTTGTTTTTTGTCAGTCATGGGACTTGAACTCAGGGCCTGGGTGCTATTCCTGAGCTCTTTTGCTCAAGGCTGGCTAGTGTTCTACTACTTTAAGCCACCATTCCACTTGTGCTTTTTGAGTGGTTAATTGATGATTTTAAAAAAGGGACTTTTCTGCCCAGACAGGCTTTGAACCATGCTTTAGTTCAAGGTTTTTAACTAAAATTTAAAGGCCCAGGAATTGAACCCATTGGTCAGGCTTGCTTCATACCTGATTTCCTTAATCAATTTTATAGAACTGGAAGCACTATTTTTTGCAGGTTTTTTTTTTGTGTGTGTGTGTATGTACACGTGTGCGTGTACGCATGCGCGTGTGTGTGTGTACATGACTGTCCTAGTATGTATGACATTTTCTCATTTAATTTTTCTGCCTTGTATCCCTTTTGATGGATTCCCAGCTGCTTATCTAAATAATTCTTTCTTGGGTTACTTGCAGTTTTCCATTATAATAAATTAGACTACAAAGTGCCAAACTTCAGTATTCACTTTTATAGCCTAGTGGGAGTATTTCTGTAGAATAAATTCTTAAAAGTGATAGTTCTGAGTCAAAGATTATATGCATTTTTAATTTCAATAGATACAGCCAAATGACTCTCCAAAAGGGTTGTATCAATTTGCACTCCTGCCAAGAGGGCATGAGAGGGCCCGTTTCATTGCTCAGAATTTAAAAGTGCTTAATCAGACATGGGCTTGATGAACACTTCAGAAGCTATTAGAAAAATACAGGGAATGCATATGTTTCCATTATGAATATGCCTGCGCTGCCATGCTTACTGCGCTGGCTAAGTAGGCTTCATCCCGTCCCCATAGTCAGAGCCCAATTCTGCCCATGTTCCAGCCCAAGGCCACTTCTGTGAACTTCCTTGCAGTGAAGTTCAAGAAAAAGTGGATGGATTAAAATGTAGATTTCAGGGACAGGGAGTTTGGTCTAGTGGTAGAGTGCCTGCCTGGCATGCATGAAGACCCAGGTTCGATTCCTTGGTACCACATACATAGAAAAAAGTCGAAAGTGGTGCTGAGGCTCAAGTAGTAGAGCTCTAGCTTTGAGAAAGTCCAAGGACAGTGCTCAGGCCCTGAGCTCAAGCCCAGCACTGGCAATAAAATAAAATAAAATAAAATGTGGATTCCATCTACCACTAAAATGCTGCTTCTTAGGGCTGGAGGAGAGCTCAGTGGTATAGCACATACTTATGAGGAAGGCCCTGGGTCACACAACAACAACAACAACATTTCATTTTACAGAAACGTTTAAAATATAATCATTCTGAAAACTGAAGAACAGTAGCTCTTAGACTGAATAACTCTAGTACCTTTACCATAAATGGTTTATTTTCCATGTACTCTTCTTCTATCTACATTATGTATGTGTGTGTGCACGCATGCATGCACATTCATGCACTGATCCAGCTCAGGACCTGGGCACTACCCTTGAGCTATTTTACTCAAGGCTAGCACTCCACCACCCCACAGCTCCATTTCTGGGTTTTTAGTGATTTATTGAAGATAAAGGGTCTCGTGGACTTTTCTGCTCATGCTGGCTTTGAGCCATGATCTTTAAATCTCAGCCTTCTGAGTAGCTAAGATTACAGACATGAGCCACTGGCACCTGGTTTGCCCGCTGTGTTTTTAGTAATGCTTTTAGATGTTTAGAGCACGAAGGAGGTCCTTTCTCTGAACACTGCTGACCTCCACAGAGACTGACAAGTTCATCAGCACTTTAGCTGCACACTGTCAGCTGGCTGGTCAGCAGGATGTCAGGAACAGGCTCTCAGATGAAGAAACCAGGAAATTGCCACATACTCTAAGCATCTTTGTGGCATGCCACAGTGCTGCAAGGTTGTGGGTTTAATCTTCAAACCAGCAAAGTGGCCTTATTCTGTCCAAGTCACTGCTGTCTTCAGTTTTTGCTAATCACTGAATCTCAGCATCCTGAGCAGGAAGCAGGAGTTACTTGGGTTGTTCTTCCGTGAAGTCAGAAGATACATCACAGCTCCTGTCCCACTGAGTCAGTTCAGGGCACCCTCTACCATCACCATGAGCCCAAGGGAAAGAACACTGACCAGAGTGAAGAGGCTGGGGTTCTGGTCATGGCCAATATGATAGTGGGCAAGTCAGCAAATCTCTCCACCCCTCTGCTTTTCATCTGGGTAAAGGATGACTACTTCTGCATTGTCTAATCTCTTCCCCAGTGTTCCACTTCTTAACTTTTTCCCCCCCTGATAGTAAGTCAGGGCCTCCTGCCTGCTGAGTGTGCTCCCTGCAGCATGCCTTTTTACTGGTGCCACCAAGGGACCTTAAGCACTATCCCTGAGCTTTTTTTTTTTTTTTTTCCTTAAGGCTATCACTCTATTACTTGAGTTACAGCTCTACTCCTAGCCTTTTGGAAGTTAATTGGACATGAGTCTCGTGGACTTCTCTGCCTAGGCTAGCTTTGAACCACCATCCTCAGATCTCAGCCTTCTGAGCAGCTAGGACTGCAGGCATGAACTACCAGGACCCTGATTTGCTAGTTATTTTTGAGACAGGATCTCACCCACTTTTCTGTCCAGTCTGGCTTTGACCCACACTCCTCTGGCTCTTAGCCTCCTGAGTAGCTAGGATTACATGGTTTAAGCCACCATGGAGGGTTTTATCAATAATCTTTTGGTGGTGCCAAGTTATTCCCCCAGCCTCAATAAAGTCTTTCCACCAAGGAGGAGCAAGAACTGATGGCATTAAGCACAGTTTTAAATACGCTCCATCTTGGCTACTTGCCTCCTCAACCTTTTTACTTAGATAAGCCATTCTCAATCTTGGGTACACATAGAATCACCTGGGGAGTGCTTACAACTCTTAGTGCCCAGTGGTATTCCAGACCAATTACTCTAGCCTCCGCTTTACAGTGGGATGCAGGCATCAGGGATGAGAGGAGGAGGGCAAGTCTTGAACCCAGGGCTTAGTGCATGTTTCTTTGTTCCCCCTGAGCACATATTCCATCTGTGCTTCACCCCCACACGCCCCCCAGGCATCAATGCTTTGAAATCTGCTCAAATGACCCCAGCTGCAGCAAAGTATGGAAAGCACTGATTCGAGGCTTCTGGGAAAGGAATGGATCTTCAGGCCCCAGGCCCTCGGTGCCCCTCAACCCTTGTGCCTGGTTGCTCTCCCCCTACTTTCTGGTGACCTTTTACAAAGTTAATTCTTTTTCCTCTCTTTCTGTGCTCTGGCCTATCACTGAACTCACCCGCTGATTGTGGCGCTTGTGATTGAGGGCCTCTTCTGACCGCTTCCCTCTCCCCGGAAATTAACGTGATCATTAAGGTTTATAATTTCACTCACCAGTGCTATCAATCAAGGGGCTGCAAAAACGGAGTTAAGAGTCCTTTCGTAATTGGCCGCAGCCTGTGATTCTGAGCAGAACCTCCAGGGTCTGTGGGGAGGCTGGAGCAGAGGAGGCCTGGGGTGCAGGAAAGGGCTGTGCCCCCTCCCCCAGCTGACTCCCAAAGAATCCCCCAGGGTTTAGCAAACCAGTCCTTCACCTACCCTGAATGTCAAAAGTCTGCTCCTGCCCAATTCTCTCGACCACAGCATGATCTCTCTCTCTCTCTCTCTCTCTCTCTCTCTCTCTCTCTCTCTCTCTCTCTCTCTCTCTCTCTCTCTCTCTCTCTCTCTCTTTTTCCCTTGCTTACCTTTTTTTTTTTTGGTGCCAGTCCCATGGTCTTAATTCAGACAGAGTGGCTGGGCACTGCCCTGAGCTTTTTTAGCTCAAGGTTAGCAGTCTACCACTTGAATTTGAGCCACACCTCCACTTCCAGCTTTTTGGTGGTTCACTGGAGATGAGAGTCTCATAGACTTTCTGGTCAGGGCTGGCTTCAAAGTGCAATCCTCGTCTTACCCTGTTGAGGAGCTAGGATTACAGGTGTGCGGCACGGTGCTTAGTTCATGCCTGGATTCTTAGTGCTCCCTGGGCAACAGCGCAAGTCTGGTTGAAGAGGGGCAATACATCCAGATGATATGTGGTTCAGAGGTGAGAACGCGGCTGTCAGGTCCTCTTGTTTAAAGGTATCTTGGAATCTCAGATGAGCGAACCCAGGGCATACTCTGCCACCTACAATCCAGGCAACCTCAAGCTCTTTCCTGCATGCCATGAGTTACTGATTCCATAACTGGAACAAGAGTGGTTTCCTTGTCTAGACAGCTCGGCTGCCTCCATTCCTAACACGTGCAGCGTGTCCTGGAATACCAGATACATGTACATATACATACGTCACAGCTGAGGGGATAGTTTTTAATTTCTAGTGTAACATTATAATAGACTGAGTTTTAGATATTGCCACAGTAAAATTTGGAGGGGAAAAATTACCTATAATTCTACTTCCTAATGCAAACCTTTCTTTCCTTCTTTCCTTCCTTTTCTTGTCTTTCTCTTTTGCCCCCCCCCCCAGCTGACTCCCAAAGAATCCCCCAGGGTTTAGCAAACCACAGTCTTCATCTGCCCTGAATATCAAAATGTCAAAAGAAGTCTGCCCCAATTCTTTCTACCACATCTCTACCACATGTCTCTCCACCCCCTTTTTCTCCCCCATCACTCTCTTACAGGTGTAAGTTACCAGTGACTGGCTAATTTTTGCCATAAAAAATAATAGTTCCTGGGCTGGAAATGTGACTTAGTGGTAGAGTGCTTGCCTAGCATGTATGAAGCCGTGGGTGTGATTCCTCAGAATCAGATAGTCAGAAGAAACTGAAGTGGCACTGTGGCACAAGTGGTGGAATGTTAGCCTTGAGCAAAAGAAGATCAGGGATAGTGTCTAGGCCCTGAGTTCAAGCCCCAGAACTGGCAAAAACAAACAAAAAAAGTTTGTTATATGTACTTATGTATTTTTACATAGCTATAATCTGAATGAACATTTCTTGCATTCTGATAGCCTCTTAACATTCTATCATGGTCATTTTTTATTAGCAATTATAAACTGCTTATGGTGTTTGCATAATAATTCTGTTGCTTTGGGGCTGGGAGTTTGGCCTAGTGGTAGAGTGCTTGCCTAGCATGCACAAAGACCTGGGTTCGATTCCTTGGTACCGCATACATACTGCCCAAGGACAGTGCTCAGGCCTTGAGATCAAGGCCAGGACCTCAGGAAAAAAGAATAAATCTGTTGCTTGATGTGTGCTATGATTTACTTGCTGTTCACTGTGCTGGATAATTAGGCTCAACAAAAATGTTTAATAAAATGAATGGAATGTATGGCGTAGCATGAATGAGACCTACCCTGGAGATTTATTCAAAAATGTAGACCTTTGGTTGCTACCTCACAAGGCTGGGACTTAATTATGAGTTGGGCCTAGGTATTTGTATTTAGCACTCATGTGACAATGCTTCCCAGTTCCATACTTCCTCAAACACACAGGGACCTGCCCTGAATGTCTTCCAGGGCCTCCAGTAACACCAAGGAATAACAGGGGAAATAGCTTTCATCTTAAGCTCTTCCAGTTAGCAGCAAGATGGACATCAGATTGGAGCAAAGATCCTTCAAAAAGTGTCCGTTGCTGGCCACTGCTGGCTCATCTTGTGATAGCAGGAGGCTGAAATCCGAGAATTAAGGGACTCAACCAGCTCAGACAGACCAATTCCAATGAACAAGCAAAAAGCGAAAGTGGAAGTTTGACTCAAGTGGTAGAATGCTACGCATGAGTGAAAAGCTGAGTGCACATCCAAAGCTCAAGACCCAACACACACACACACACACACACACACACACACACACACACACACACCCCACACTGGAACTTCTCCCATACGTGGCTCTTCTGTGGTGTTTGCTGGACATTGGCTGTTCTGGAAGGTAGTGCCACTGAATAATGTGCCAGCATTATGTGGGTCCTAGCCATGACCAACCCTGCTCCTGGTGATGGGCCATGAGTGGAATTTACATCTTTCACGTGTGAGGGAGAGACAGGAGATTTGTGGTGTCAGCCAAGTGAAGAGGGTCAGTGTAAGATGATTTACTCACTGCTGCGTTCACTTGCTCACTTGAAGGTTCACCATGATTCCAGCAAGCCAGACTTGTCTCCATGAACACACATTCTCTCCAAGTCAAGGCATCCAATAGCCTCCACCATCAGGTCTCTTTCCACTTTGGGTCTTGGTGGTCCAGGGAAAAGTGTCTGCCTGTTTTATATATTAAACTTTACGTGTTAGTCAGACTTTTCTTCACTATGACAAATATTCTTAACATAATCAACTCAAGGGAAAAAGGATTTGTTTTGGCTCGCAGTTTCAGAAGTTTCAGTCCTTGGCCCATGTGCCTGAGGTGAGGCAGTACACTGTTTGTGGCAGGAGCATGTGTCAGAGGCTGTTCACCTCATGGTAGGCAGGAAGCAGAGAAATGAGAAGGCACTGGAAAGCATAACCGTCAAAGGCATGACCCAGAGACCAGGAGTTTGGCCTAGAGATAAGAGTGCTTGTTTAGCATGCACAAAGACCCAGGTTCAATTCTTTGGTACCACATACATAGAAAAAGCCAGAAGTGGTGCTGTGGCTCAAGTGGTAGAGTGCACTAGCCTTGAGAAAGCTCAAGGATGGTCCCTCTGCCTTCCTTGTATTCTCTGGAGAACCAAGTCAATCACCAGGCCTCAATCCTGAGTTTTCTTTCAGGGACATGGTGATGGGCTTATTCTTTGTTTTCCTTTTAAGTATGAGCCATGAGATATTTCAGGGATGAATAAAGTAATTATATTTTAAACATATGTATTGGTTTCTGTAGATATAGAACGCACCTTTTCCAATCAGCTTCATATCCTTCATGATGTGTTAATTTTTACCTATTTTTAGTTTTTCTCTTTCCTTAATTGCCTCATTATTGCAACTTCACATCAGTATGAGAAGGATACAATGACAAAATATACCATAAATCTTCAAAGCTTTTAACTAAGTACACCATCATCTCTGAAGTTAGTGGGGTTTTCTCTAGGACTTGGGTCATTTATTTAAAAAATGATTTCTGTCCAGTAGAAAAGTCCATGAGACTCTTATCTCCAATTAATCATCAAAAAAACTGCAAGAGGTACTGTAGCTCAAAGTGGTAGAGTGCTAGCCTTGAGTGAAAAAGCTCAAGGACAACACTAGGCCCTAAGTTCAAGACCTACAGCCAGCACCCCAAAAAATTCCCAAATATGTATTTTAGTAAAATTTTAATTGCACGGAAGTCTCAATTTGCCTCATTGTACACACATTCACTTTTTACCTTTTTTTTTTTTTCTTTGCAGTACTGGGAGTTTGAACTCAGGTCTTCACATTTGTCACATAAACACTCTCACTTGAGCCACGCCACAGTCTTTTTTGCTTCAGTTTGCTTTGTTCCCAGTCAGCCTTGGACTGAAATTCAGTCTTGGTCTTTCCTGTAGTTGGGATTACAAGCACACACTACCACACTCAGTTCTATATTTAGTCTCTGGAAAAAGAGCGGTAGACGTGAGCAGAGGAAGTGTCCTGTGTGAGGCTGGGTGTCTCCCTTGGTTGTTCCTTCCCTGAAAGAGATTCAGGCAGGGAAATTGGCAAGCCAGAAGATAAAGTTTGGTCAATCAGAGATTTTCTGATTTAACTTTCCCCTCTTGTCTTAGGAACTAGATAGGAAGATATACATACTTGTTCTGCTCCAATGTTTTGTCAATTACAAGTTAATTTGAATTAATAGCTTGTTTTTTTTTTTTTTTTTTTTTTTTGCCAGCCTTGGGACTTGAACCCAGGGCTTAAGCACTGTCCTTGGACTTTCTCAAAGCTAGAGTTCTACCACTTGAGCCACAGTACTACTTCTGGCCTTTTTTATGTATGTGGTTCTGAGGATTCAAACCCAGGTCTTTGTGCATGCTAGGCAAGCACTCTACCACTAGGCCAAACTCCCAATTGTCCCAGTAATTGCCTTTGTTGACTTCAGGACCTGATACCTGCCAGGTGGCCCTCTCCACAGCTTTTACCCAGAACCCCCTTTGTCCTCCCCAGCATGCAACAGTTCCCCACAGGCTCATTCTCAGAGAGCTGCAGGGTCCCTGTGGCTCATGTATATCTCAATCTCCTCCCTGCAGTCTTTTTTTCAAATGATTCTGAATGTACACCATTTGAATTTCAGTGGCCACGTGGAGCCCTCATAACTCATTAACAGTTTGAAAGTTATTAAGGTTTTATGGGGCTGGGAGTTTGGCCTAGTGGTAGAGTGCTTGCCTAGCTTGCACAATCTGGAGTCCTCAGTATCAGGTATACAGAAAAAGCTTGGAAGTGGTGCTGTGGCTCAGGTGGTAGAGCTCTGGCCTTGAGGAAGACCAAGGATGCTGCTCAGGCTCTGAGTTCAAGCCACAGGACTGGCAAAAAAAAATGTTAATAAGGTTTTGTGTTTGCCTGTCTTTCTCGAGCATTTTCTTCTTGCCCTTTGGATAAGGTATTTATTTAAGGAAATGGGATTTGTTATAAAAGGAATGAAAGGAGTTGCACGAAAAACAGGGAGAGCCTGAGTCAATTTCTCCTCTCACCTCTTTGACCCAGAGTGGGGGAAGGGTGTGACATGAGGATGATTTAGAAATTAGGAGCTTTCAATTCCTAGACCTGTTTGGCTGCTGCTAACCCACAATATTTGGGTGAGGGCCTAAGGATTAGCTTTCTTGCAGCATCCTGTGAAGCAGAAGCTGATCTAAGAGCTAGGGGCTCACTACAGCTGGGCAGAGACCAGGTCCGAAATGGACTCTGATGTAACCTGTAGTGTCAATTCTGCTGGTGGACACTACCTCAGCAGATGGGGACTCTTCCCAGAGATCTGGGAAGTGGGGACAACATGCTTGAGGAACCCCAGCTTTTCCTACAGCTGGAAGTACAGGCTCACTTCCTGGGGGAACATCTTAAGGAGTTGAGAAGCAAGATGACTAAGTACCACTAACAGCGTACTTAGAATAACCCTGCAAGATAGAGTGAAAGTTTTATTTTTGCCTCTAAGCAGAAGACCTGAGTTTGTGAAGAGCAGGTAATTTTAAGACTTGTACATAAATTTAAAAACCCTGGATGTTTCTTGTCATTTGAGCTTTCATTTGAGCCCTTTGACATTAGGTTTTATTAAAGAATTTATTAATGTTTTTACATAATATTTTAAATGACAAGTTTAACAAGTGTTCAAGAAGGGAATCTCTATTTACAATCACTGGAACTTAGTATTTAGAACTTAATCAAAATTAGGCTAAGGGTTTGTATGTCATAGAAACGTATTAATTTATGAAATAAAACATTATGTCTATAGTCATAGGTTTTTATGTCTATATAGTTATGTTTATATTTCCATTACCATGTCCATAGCATTGGGTATGCAGTTGAGTCCTCGCTCTTACTGTAGTCTTTGGATTTAATAGCCACATATTAAGGATACCATGCGCCTTTTGTTCCTTAGGTCTTGACTTGTCTCACTCAACATGATTCGCTCTAGATTCATCCACTTTCTTGCCAATGCCATTATTTTATCTTGCTTTGACATTAGTTTTAAAGCAAGTTATCTGAATTGTGAAGTGATAGGCTACAGGCAAATGGCACATTTCATATGTAGAAGCCAGATCTAAAATATAACTGGACACGATAACTTACACAGGGCTCTATGTATTTACATACAGAGATATCTAGCTTTTCTTTTGTTTTCTCTTTGAGAGAGACCAGGACTCAAACTGGGTATTTGATGCTTTATGGTCTTTGGCATGTGCCTTACTACCTGTCTGATGCCTGTAATCCTAGCTGCTCAGGAGGCTGAGCGCTGAGGACTGTAATTTGAAACCAGCCTGAACAGGAAAATTCATGAGAATCTTACCTCCAATAAACTACCACAAGATGTAGAAGTGGGGACCACGAGTTTGGCCTAGTGGTAGAGTGCTTGTGTAGCATGCACGAAGACCAGAGTTCAATTCCCTGATGGCACATACAGAACTGGTGCTGTGGCTCAAGTGAAAGAGCTCTAGCCTTGAGAAAACCCAAGGACAAGTGCTCAGGCTCTGAGTTCAAGCCCAGGTCTGGCAAAAAAAAAAAAAAAAAAAAAAAAAAAAAAGGTAAAACTCCTCTGAACATCTAAAATACTATCAAAAAAAAAACAAAAAAAAAAAAACAGGGACCGGGAGTTTGGCCTAGTGGTTAAAGTGCTTGCCTAGCATGCATGAAGACCCGGGTTCGATTCCTCGGTACCATATACATAGAAAAAAGCTGGAACTGGTGCTGAGGCTCAAGAGGTAGAGCTCTAGCCTTGAGAAAATCCAAGGACAGTGCTCAGGCCCTGAGCTCAAGCCCAGGACTGGCAAAAAAAAAAAAAAAAAAAAAAAAACACAGGAGATGGAATTTGTTGGTTTTGTTGGCTGTGGTGCTGTTTTTTGTTTTTTGCTTTGTTTTGTTTGCTTGTTTAAGGGTAGTAAAAGGGGACACAGAAATGGTGGAAAGGTGAACTGATAATGTCATTGTATTCTGTGTACATGTGGAAAATGAGCTATGCAACTTGTAGGCAGGGACAGGCGGAGTGGGGAGGGGAGGAATGGGAGAAAGCCAAGAGACATTATCCAAGAAGAATAACTGACTTATGGAATTGTAACCCCATTGTACAAATCCAAAAATAACAAAATTATAATTAAAAAATACAATTCTACAAGCTAGTTTGTGTGGGCAACAGATGCAATCATGACAGATTTTTTTATGTTTTTCCAGGTATTATTTTGAAAGCATTATATATGCTTATTGTATTTGTCTTTATTTTATATACATATAAGCATATATATAAATATATATATACACATATACATATGCACTTTTTTTTTGGTCATGGGACTTGGACTTTGGGCCTGGGTGCTGTACCTGAGCTCTTCAGCTCAAGGCTATTGCTGTACCACTTGAGCCACAGTGCCACTTCCTGTTTATATATATATATATATATATATATATATATATATATTTTTTTTTTTGCCAGTCCTGGGCTTGAGGTCAGGGCCTGAGCACTGTCCTTGGACTTTCTCAAGGCTGGAGCTCTACCACTTGAGCCTCAGCACCACTTCCGGCTTTTTTCTATGTATGTGGTACCGAGGAATCGAACCCAGGTCTTCATGCATGCTAGGCAAGCACTTTAACCACTAGGCCAAACTCCCGGCCCTGTTTATATTTTTATATTTAAAACTAAATTTATTTAAACAACATGAGTGGTGGGGGGGCAGGGAAAGGGGGACCATGATATGAGAAAGGGTATCAATGTATGTGAAGTAATGCACCTTCTATCTGGTGAACATAATGTAACCCTTAATTACAATAAAAATTTATGAAAAAAATAAATTTAAAAAAAACCCCTAAATTTATTTAAAAATTCCCAGGGTGGAGCACTGTCTGTAAGAACTTTCCAGGCACTAGAGGGTGTGTGGAGATTTGCACAGTCTAAGAGGTAACAGGAAGGAGGTTCCTTCCTTTTGGAAATCCCTGTGCAAGTTTAAGGAAAAGTGAACAATGAAATGTCTTGTTAATACCTGCAGGAGGGGGGGGGGGACACCAACGGCCTTGCTGAGAGAGGGGCCCACGGTGGGGTGCAAGCCAATCCCTGCGCATTTTAATATGGAAGGCGTCTCAGGGCTCACATTTGGAGCTGTCTTCCGGTTCCCTCTCAGGGAAGGAATGTTCCCTCTCTTCACTTCTCCCATGTCTCTTCCGCTTCCCCCTGCAGCAGTGCAGAAGCCAGAGGACTGAGGGCAGGGTTTTATTGCACATTGAAGTGTGCAACCATGTATCCCCAAAAGCAAGAGAGGCCCGCCTAGTTAAATGTTGCTTTTCACCCACTCCGAGTAGGGGGTGAAGCCAGGGCCTTCTGCATGCCAGGCAAGTAGCTGTATTTTGCTGGGCTCTATCTGTAGCTCCATGGAATTTTTTGAATGATCTTTTAAGCAAATTACTCACACATGCAATAACAATGTGGATGGACTTTAAAGCACTCTGAAAAATGGGAGGCAGTGGCTCACACCTATTAATCCTTGCTATTCAGAAGTAGGCTTCCATTTAAGGATCATGGTTCAAAACCAGCCTGAGGAGACAAACCGAAAAGACACATTTCCAATGAACTAGCAAAAAGCCAGAAGTGAAGTTGTGGCTCAAGTGGCAGAGTACTGACCATGAGACTAAGGAAAAGCTTGAGGCCCTAAGTTCAAGATTCAGTAGCAGCACCAAAAAGTTAAAATATCTTACAAATATACTCCTCAGAACAGAAAGTATATGAGAAAGAAGTCCTAGGAAGAGCTTCTTCAGCCAGGAGTCTTAGTAATTACTGCCACGTTGCCTTTCATGAAGGCTGTGTCAACGGCCAACTTTCTCTCTTTAGTTGAAGTGAGACGTCAACTTTCATGCTCTCTAGAGCGCTGTGCACATGGTGGGTCTGTTCGCAAGGAGGTAGCAGGGGCAAGGCAAGGAACTGGCTGAATAACAAAAAGCAGCAATGTCAAATGATTAACATTCCTGACATCAATTACTACTGTCCTCTCAGAGGAGGAGGCCATTGTCTCTGCTCCACAGCACACAAAGGGTCAAGCTTCCCCAATTTGAGCCTGGTGGGGGAAAAGCCCCACAGGTCAAAGTGTTCAGATTACAGGCCCAGGAAAATCCCTTTGCAGAAAGAAGACAGCAAATCCCCAGTGCAGTTGAAAGGACAAAACTTTCTTCACCTCAGAGATACTCCAATGAATAAACCGGTTAAACATGGTTTGGATTTACCGAACATGAAAACAACTGGATTAAAGACTAATCTAGCTAGAAAGGAAATGTACCAGGACAGCTAAGTAACAACAACGCTGCAGTGTTTAACTCTGACCGGCTGGAATGGCCATTCCAATGTTATAACCAAACAATTTTCAATGTCTAACTTTCCTTTAGCGCAAGTGAATGCAGGATTGTTCTTAGTGGATTGGACCCTCCACTCAGGTAACAACACTGATATCAAGTGTGTGAGCATGGGAGACATCAAGGCTGAGGTTCTAGTTGATGGGTGACTGCGCTGGCCCAGCCCTGGCTAAACTGCAGTCTAGGCGTTCCTAAAAGGTGGCTTCATTGCTGTCTTTCAGGATCCCAGTTTTCCCTGGATGTGTAGCTTCAGACAAAGTAAACTTCCAGCTTGTGGCAAAACAAAGGTAGTAGTGTGACTCCAGTAGTGTGGTGTTCGGGATGAACTGAGAGCCTCAGTGGAAGCAGGATTCACAGATGCACGCTGGTAGCTTTCCATCCTCTAAACATACAAGCTAAATGTCAAGCAGTCTTGTTCCACAGAAGGCCAATTTATGGCACATTCAAGTCAGTGTTATGAAGTCTTGAAGTACAGAGGACTGAACCCAGGGTTCTGTGCTTGATAGGCAAACCTCCAGCACTAGTTACATGCTCTTAGGCCTTGTTTTCTTTTATTAGAAAGGTGATGCAGAGGGAGTATGGTTACATACATCAGGTAATGAATACAAACCTTTTTGGACGTCACCCTCCCATTTTTTCCCTCTCATTTCCACCCACAAATTGTATAGTCCATTTTCAACATGTCCAGTGAGTACCACTGCCACAGTTTACTGTCTCTCCAATTCTATGCCTCCCTTACTGTTCCAAACACAGACAAACGAACAACACCCCCCCCCCAAAAAAAGAGCAATAAAGAAAAAAAATCTTGTTTCCATTTTCTAGAGTCCATGTTGACAACTGTTTTATGTGGTCAGATGCACACATGCACTGTTCTTGTTGGTCCTCTCCTGACTATTCTCCCTTGGTTTCACGGTGGGAATACCCAGAGTTCATTTTGTTTTTGACAGTTTCTCTGTGTCTGGGCTAGTTTCAAACTCAAAAAAAATCCTCCTGCTGCCACCTTCCAAGTAGCTTGGATTACAGGCATGTACCGCCATGCCCAGCAGGTTCAAGGTTTCTTTTACATTAACTAGTTTTTGTGCTTTTGCTTTTGCTTTTTTAAAATTTTTGGTGCCTAAGACTTCTGCTCAAATATCTGCTTATAAAGGCATGTAACACATAGGGCTACATATATAAAAATAAAGCTGACTTACTGAAATATACAGTTTTTTCATCTGATTTTTTTTTAAAGGTACCTCTGAACAAACAAGATCTTGGGATTAGTTTGATAGAGAGCTACAATAATTTTAAAGTGGTGTTGTTATATACAACAAATATTGCGTTGTGTTTTTTATAACTGGTGAACAGTCAAGTTCTGTTTAAATTACTACCACGGTCTCCATCTATATTCACAAAGGAAGAAAGACCAAATTTCAGTTAAGAAAATATTAGGCATAGCTGGGTGCGATGGCACACACCTGTAACCCTAGCTACTCAGGAGGCTGAAATCTGAAGATCAAGCTTCAAAGCCAGCCCAGGCCACAAAAGGGGTCACAAAAGGACCTGAGACTCTTATCTCCAATTAACCTATAGAAGGGCACAAAAGGACTGGAGACTCTTATCTAAAATTAACCTTTAGAAATAGAGAAGTGGGGCTTGGATCAGGGTAAGGTAGTAGCCTTGAGTTGAAGAGCTTAGGGACAACTCCCAGACCCAGGGGTAGGGCCCCATGACACCGCCCACCCCACACACATTATATATATGTATGGCATAAACACAAAACTCTTCCCCCAAACAAATTAGACTCTAACTGCTTAGTTGTTATCACAAAATATTACCACTTCTGGTTTCAAGACTACTGAGTCAAGGTATTTAAAGAACTGCCAAGCCAGCACTCAATGATCTTACTTTCAAGATTTTTGTCTTAGAGCTGGCAGTGATGGCAAATGCCTGGAATCCCAGCTACTACTACTGGGGGAAGAGGATTCTTTGATGCCACGAATTTAAACCCAGACTGTGTGTGTGTATGCGCGTGCATCTGTCAAGAGGCTTCAATTCAGACCCTGAACTTATCTGTAGCTAGTTTAAAATTTACTCAGATCCGGGGCTGGGAGTTTGGCCTAATGGTAGAGTGCTTGCCTAGCATGCACAAAGACCCAGGTTCGATTCCTCGGTACCACATACACAGAAAAAAGCTGGAAGTGGTGCTGAGGCTCAAGTGGTAGAGCTCTAGCCTTGAAAAAGTCCAAAGACAGTGCTCAGACCCTGAGCTCAAGCCCAGGACTGACAAAAAAAAAAAAAAAAAAAAAAAAAAAAAAGAATTTACTCAGATCCTTTATCAATTAGGAAAACTTGCCTGGGAATGTAGTTTGGTGGAAGAGCCTCTGCCTAGCAGGCTGAAAGCCGTGGGTTTGGTCAGTGGCATGGAGATAAGAGAATAGAGACTGCATGTGGTACTGAAGAACTGAACCCAGAGACTTCATAGTGGCTCACACTTTAAATCCTAGCTCCTCAGGAGGTTGAAGATCTGAGGGTCACAGTTCAAAGCCCCAGCCCTACAGCCACTACAGAATGTGATACTCTTATCTCTAATTAACCACTAGAAAAATGGGAAGTGGCCCTGTGGCTCCAGGAGCAGGGCAGGAGACTTGAGCTGAAGAGTTCAGGGGCAGTGTCCAGGCTCAAAGTTCAATCTCCACTACGGACAAAAAAAAAAAAAAGTGCTAATAAACAGTGACATGAGAAAAAGTTGCGCAAATACAATGCATAGAACCAGAGTTTAGAATACTTGTTTTTTTGCCAGTCCCAGGGCTTGAACTCAGGGCCTGGGCACTTTCTCAAGGCTAGAACTCTACCACTTAAGCCACAGCACCACTGCTGGCTTTTTCTATGTATGTGGTACCAAGGAATCAAACCTGGGTCTTCATGCATGCAGGCAAGCATTCTACCCTTAGGCCAAACTCCCAGTCCCAAGAATTATTTGTAAATGCTCTACTGGATACCATCAAACTGTTAATAATGAAGTATTTGAAAATGGACTCATTTTTGACAGGGAGGTGGCAGGCTGGTTCTGGGGCTTGAACTCAGGTCCTAGGTACAGACCCCGAGTGTTTTTTGCACAAGGATAAGTACTAACTCAACTACTTGAGCCACATCTCTACTTCTGTTTTTTGGGGGAAATTATTGGACTTTCTTAATGGGCTGGCTTCAGATTATGCTCCCCAGATCACAGCCTTGAGTAGCTAGGATTATAGGCATGAGCCACTGGTACTCAGCTTGTGAGAAACTATCTTTTTTTTTTTTTTTTTTTTGCCAGTCCTGGGCTTGAGCTCAGGGCCTGAGCACTGTCCTTGGACTTTCTCAAGGCTAGAGCTCTACCACTCGAGCCTCAGCACCACTTCCGGCTTTTTTTCTATATATGTGGTACCAAGGAATCGAACCCAGGTCTTCATGCATGCTAGGCAAGCACTTTAACCACTAGGCCAAACTCCTGGTCCCGTGAGAAACTATCTTAAAAAAAAAAAAATACTCTTAGGGGCTGGGAGTTTGGCCTAGTGGTAGAGTGCTTGCCTAGCATGCACGAAGACCCAGGTTTGATTCTTCAGTACCATATACATAGAAAAAAGCCAGAAATGGTGCTGAGGCTGAAGTGGTAGAGCTCTAGCCTTGAGAAAGTCCAAGGACAGTGCTCAGGCCCTGAGCTCAAGCCCAGGACTGGCAAAAAAAAAAAAAAAATACTTTGATATTTGGTGTTTATCTTTAGTTAATATAAAATGCCTACGTTTAGGAAAACAAGGTATTACTTCCAGTAGGCTGTGTCCGAAAGACCTACTTGTGCCCAAACTCAAAAGCAAAACAAAACCCCTCCATCTATTCATGCAAAAGGACATAGGAAGTGCTACTGAAAGCTAACCCTTTTCAGCTCCTGGTCTATATCCAATGCACATTCTTCAAGCCTTTAGAGCCTCTCTTCTTACGCCTGACAATACTCTATACTCTTAAAATAGCTTCTATTAGGCTGTAATTCTCGCTAGCACCCACCCAGCATGTAATCTATAGGCAGTGTGCTAAGATCTGCCCATCCAAAGCTCCAGTACAGATTTTTACCTATCTTTTCATTGGGCTTACTTATTCACTCCTTTGGAATGGGAGAGGACTCACCAGTGATCCCTTCCTAAAGGGTCAACCTGAAGTCCCTAGATGAAATAACTCTCCTCCACTGATCCCTTCCTTCCTATCCCTCAGGATATAAACGCAACTGAGGGGTCCACAGCAGATTGACACAAAGTCAAAGTGGAGACCTTTTATCAGGTGAACCTATGTCAGAACTTCCAGGATAAACAGGCAAGCAGCCACTTGATTGGGATTAACTGTTACTAGGTAAAACTACCTTTAGAAAACCATGAAGCTTTTACATACCCCAAACACTGTTCTATGAATTTTATATTTAATCTTCAACATTTTCAAGTTAGAACCCTTTCCTAGTTTTCTAGAATTAGTACTGTTTCCATTTTTATTTCCAAGGGTTAAAAGTGTAGTTTACTAGATCATGGATTCAGATCCATCCCTAAGAGAAAGCATGGAGAAGTATCTTCTGCATTAGGCAAAAAGCATTACCTGGAACAAACAATATATTGAATTTTGGTTTTTTCCATTTTTACAGAGCCTGTGCATTCCTTTAGGAAATTGTGGTAGGTGAATTCAAAATAAGCAAAGCAGTAAAACGCATTCTAAAAATCATACTCCTCCCTTACCTATAAGGATAAAAATCAAGTGAACCACTGGGCATGGTGGCTCACGCCTGTAAATCCTAGCTACAGGATCTCAGGAGGCTGAGATCTGAGGATCAAGGTTCAAAGCCAGCACAGGCACTAAATCCAGGAGACTCTAATCTCCAATTAGCCACCAGAAAACCAGAAGTGGCACTGTGGTTCAAGGGGTAGGGTGGCAGCCTTGAGCTAAAGAGCCAAGGGACAATGCCCAGGCCCAGAGTTCAAGTCCCATGACTGACAAAAATAATAATAACAAAATCAAGTGAACCCAATGGTGAGTAGAAATCTCATACTACTGACATTTTCTGGTTAGGGGAAGCTGCCTGTATGTTGCAGAACGTTTGGCTGCATCTCTCACTTTTACCCCTTAGATTCCAGTAGCAATCCCCATTTGTGACAACCAAAATATTATCTCCAGACACTGTTTACATTTCCCTGGGAAGGCAAAATCATCCCTGGGTGAGTACTGTTTTATAGGAATACTCAATTTAGCACAGCTGCCATTACTCTATTCTGTACACAAAAACTGACAGCCTTATGAATTTGCTTCTCTAGCTCAGTGAAATAAATTTGCATGTTCTTAAGATTCCCACTGGGTGCTATGCCTGTAATCCTCTTTCTCAGGAGGCTGAGATCTAAGAATTACCATTTGAAGTCAGCTCAGGCAGGGAAATCTGTGAGCCTTTTTTTTTTCCCCCCCAGTCCTGGGGCTTGAACTCAGGGCCTAGGCACTGTCCTTGGGCTTTCTCAACGCTAGTGTTCTACTACTTGAGCTACAGCACCACTTTAGGCCTTTTCTGTATGTGTAGTACTGAGGAACTAGGCCATACTCCCAGCCCCCGTGAGACTCTTATCTTTAATTAATCACCAAAACGCCAAAAACAGAGCTTGGCTCAAGTGGTAGGCCAAAAAAACTTAAGTGCCTAGGACCCAAGTTTAAGCCCCAGAACCAGAAAAAAATAACAAACAAACCAATAAACAAACCCCTAAACCAGAAACACTAACTTATCTCCAGAGGAGAAGGCTCTGGGATAGGAGGACAACTTTATCTTGGGATTTTACTATAAGGTTACAATGGGTCCCCAAACCACCAGTTTGTGCAGACTCCAATTAGAAACCACATTCCAGACCTGCAAAGGTCTGGCCACAATATAAATTAGGCAGCAAGGAATTGTGTATTTTCGGGTCTCTTATTCTTTATACAAGTCAGGCTATTACACTGTGCCTTTCTCCCTTAAAGAGGATAAAATGTGCGACTAGCCCAAGCCTAATTAAAGAGAAAGCAAGCATCTGCTGACTTATTATACCCTTGCTGAGTTTAAAGTCATTCAGATGGATTGGGAGAAAAACTCTTTTGAGAAATAGGAGGCATGATATTGACTTATCTTAAAAGGCCTTTTAACGAATGACTTAAGATTATAAAGCATTTCTCAAACACACAAAGTCCTTCCTACCAACTCAATAGGCTTTAAAGGAATGCTTTTTCAGTGCATCACTTTTTTGTTGTGTAAAAGAAAATGCCTCATTCAAAAGGTGGTAGCATATTTGATATCGGCACTGTTTAAAAAGGAATGGAGTTACAGGAATGAGAAGTATATAATTAGTAAATAATCCCTCTCAACTAGTGAGTTAAGCAGTAAAGCCACGAGGGAGAAAAGCTGGAGGCAACACAATCAGTGCATATCAGAAATGCATTTAAATTTTTATTTGAAAACAACTTAAATTTTTAGACAAATGATCTTAGTATATAAATTTGATTTTGGTTTTATACAGAATAGAAAGATTTCCCTCTTTAATCTTCCATTGGAGGGTTGCACAGGCCAGGAGGAAGATGTGTTCTGTACACAATGTGCAGCTTACATGTGCGGCACTGGAAACGCAGGTGTAGTGCTCCTACACAGAAATTGGATCAAGTGACATTGCACATCAAGGGGGGGAAAGAGAAATATTTGAGTTAATCAGATTCAAGAAGCAACCATGACACAAAATCTGTGCAAATAAGACTAAGTCAGCAACTTTAGTCAGGATACCAAAGATTACATTGGGACAGCTGGTGAGGCTACAGTGTGCGCCGTAGTAAGACAGCAAGGAGGACCTACTTTTTATAGAGAAAGGCTAGAATGAGGGATTTTCACTAAAGCAAATTAACTTCTTGTCAACGGCCCAAACAAAACAAATAAAACTGAGCATGAGTGTTAGTATACCGAAGGCATGTTATACCAGTTTCTGTGCAGCATGCTAAGTTAGTTTGAACTTCTTCACTGGTGCATATGAAATCATTAATTATCACAGATTTTTTTCCTCCCTCTTCTTGCCAAATCTCAGGCGTGTCTTATTTTAGATGGAGTATAGCTTTTATCTATTATTTCATCCTGTAAAAACATGTGAAGGCATCGTTCATTCTGTGCCAGAGGATGACCAGCGACCCTGGGAATAAAAAATACAAATTTAGTCCAGTTATTTTATAAAGGTGGTGATGGTAGGAGCTACAGTAGAAAAGTGTATACTACTTACTAAAAGTCACTCATAACTACTACTTACAAACTATACTCTCTCAACTAATGGAATACTTCTTTTAATTCCTAACAATGATTTTTAAAGTATTTAAAAAAATTCATGCCAGGTTACTTTTTAGTAAGTCCAATTAACTTAACTATACCTGTACATTCATAAAGCACTAGACTAAACTTGAGTGTTAAAAATAAAAATATAGCCAGGCATGGTGGCTCAGGTCTGTAATCCTAGCTACTCAGGAGGCTGAGATCTGAGGATCACAGTCCAAGCCTGTCTAGGTACTAAAGATGGTGAGACTCTTATCTCCAATTAATCACCAGAAAATTGGAAGTGGTGCTGTGGCTCATGGGGTAGTGTGGTAGCCTTGAACTGAAGAGCTCAGGGACAGCACCCAGGCCCAGAGTTCAAGCCCCACAGCCAACAAAAAAAAGAGTAAAAATGTGCTGCTAGTTAATATGAATCCATTTTAAAGACAGAGGATTCAACAAAGCTCTGGGTTTGATTCCTTGGTACCATATACTCAGAAAAGGTCAGACATAGTGCTGTGGCTCAAAAGTGGTAGCGTACTAGCCTTGAGAAAGCTCAAGGACAGTGCCCAGACCCTGAGTTCAAGCCCCAGGAATGGCCAAAAAAAAAGGATAGAGGATTCAAGCCCTCTGTGGAATTATGTGTTTGGCCCACACAATAAGATCCTGTCTCAAAAACAAAACAGAACAAAAGATATGAGGGTGAGACATATAGGAAGCATAATAAAAGTTCTGAGACAAACACTGGCAAATATCCAAGTAGTCTCCCTTCTTGCTCACTTTTAAAGATTGCCATCACCGGCTAAATGCAAACCATTATGCAGCTAGACTTCTATTTCAGAGGCAAAAGCACCTAGTACAGCCTGGTGCAGGTGGCTCACGCCTGTAATCCTAGCTACCTAGGAGGCTGAGATCTGAGGATCATTGTTCAAAGCTAGCCAGAGCAGAAAGTCCTAATAAGGTACATCTCCAATTAACCGTTCAAAAACTGAAGTGGCACTGTGACCCAATTGTTAAGAGTACCACCCTAGAGCACAAAGACTCAGGGACAGTGCCCAGGCCCTGAGTCCAGCCCTTCAAAAAACTGACAAAAAACACAAAAACCCAAGCCTCCCAAAGTCAGGGCACTCATTAAAAAAAAAAAATACTGAAGGTTGCATATTATGATAGCATCTTCAACATTTTCAAATTACTAAAGATTAACACAAAAGCTTATAACTGTATTTTCAAAGGCTCTGATTTCTCTGGTCAAATCTTAAGACATAATTACAGTAAGACTAAGATGCTTACCAAAATTCTCTCCAATTACTGTTTTTGTTGTTGTTGTTTTGGTCCTGGGCTTGAACTCTGGGCCTGGGCACTGTCCCTGAGCTCTTCAGCTCAAGGCTTACCACTCTACCCCTAGAGCCACATCACCATTTCCTGTATTCTACTGGTTAATTGGAGACAAAAGTCTCACAGGCTTTAGTGCTCGGGATGGCTTTGAACCCAGATCCTCAGATCTCAACCTCCAGAGTAGATAGGATTACAGGCGTGAGCCACCGTGCCTGGCTACTTTGGTTTTTTGAAAATAACTGAACTTAAGCTGGGTACAGAGGCACACACATGTAATCCCAACTATTTCAGGAGGCTGAGATAAGAGGATTACTTTAGTTCAGCAGTTCAGGGCCCATCTAGGCATCCAGCAAAACCCTGTCTCTTAAAAATTAAAATTAATGTGATAAAGTGAGTCTGGAGGTAGAGTGGTCAACTGAGATGGAGGAGAATGATGAATGACTCCAATCAAGAAGCGCTGGACACTTGGATTAACATGTTAAATTACAACCTTCTCAAGTTCAGAAAATAAAAATTTCTTTTAAATGAAAAGAAAGAGCGGCATCCGATCCAGGCAGTGAGTGCTCCAGCCTATAATTCTAGCTATCCAGGAGGCTGAGATCTGAATATTGTGGTTTGAAGCTAACAGGAGCAGGGAAGTCTGTGAGACTCTTAATTCCACTAAACTACCAAAAAGCTGAAAGGAGAGCTGTGGCTCCAGTGGTAGATGCTAGCCTTAAGCAAAAATGTCTCAGGGACACTTAGTTGTAGAGTGCCTGCCTAGCCTGTACCAAGCGATTCCTCAGTACTACACAGAAAAAGCCACAAGTGGTAAATGGTGCTGTGACTCAAGTGGTAGAGCTCTAGCCTTGAGAAAGCCCAAGGATAGTGCAAAGACCCTGAGCTTAAGCCCCAGAACTGACAAAAAAAAAAAAATTGCAGCTGGGCGAGGTGGCTCACACCTGTAATCCTAGCTACTCAGAAGGCTGAGATCTGAGGATCAAGATTTAAAGCCAGCCTGGGTAAAAAAAGACCTGAGACTCTATCTCCAATTAACCTCAGGAAAATGGGAAGTGGGGCTTGGCTCAAGGGTAGGGCGGTAGCCTTGAGCTGAAGAGCTCAGGGACAGCACGCAGGCCGAGATCAAGCCCCATGCCCCCACAAAAAAAAAAGAAAAAGAAAAGAAAATGGGAAGTGGGGCTGTGGCTCAGGAGTAAGGGGTAAGTCTTGGGCTGAAGAGCTCAGGGACAGTGCCCAGACCCAGGGGTTCAAGCCCCATGACCAACCAAAAAAAAAAAAAAAAAAAAAAAAAAAAGGAGGGTTGGGAGTTTGGCTTAGTGGTAGAGTGCTTGCCTACCATGCATGAAGACCCAAGTTCAATTCTTCGGTACCACATACATAGAAAAAGCCAGATATGGTGTTCTGACTCAAGCGGTAGGCCCTGAGTTCAAGCCCCAGAACTGGTGGCCAAAAAAAAAAAAAAGAAATTGCTACAAAGACAAAAAATACAGACTTACATAAAATACACTGCAAACAAAATGATTGCAAATGTATTGTACATTTTATTGCTAGAATATACCTTAAATTAGAAAGACATAAGTAAAACCATTTTTAAATACTGTAATTTTAAGTGTAATTTGCATAAATTAACTAAGGGAAAAAATATAAAACGTAGGTCAACAAGAAGCTATTCATTTCAATCACCCAAGTGTGTTAATATTTATCACATGGCATTCAACTTGCTAAATACTTTTACACTTCGCTAGAAAGTTAGAAAACAGTAGAAAATGGCTGAGAGGCAAGGTAATACTGCAGTTTGGCTAAACATCTCAATTTGTACTAGTCACCTACTGTCTCATCAAAACACCGTTCCTCTCACCTTTTGAAGACTAGAAAGCACTTACTTGTTTATAAACTGCTCCAGTCCTTGTTTCCTTTCCTCAATAAAATTGTCATCAAATATTCCATCATCTCCTCTAAAAGGAAGTTGGCGCAAAAATGCTTTCCCAGGGAGCGGGGGAACTACAACCTAAAATAACACCAAGAAATTAAGTTTGTGACCATGTTGACTGGGTTGTGAAATTGTATAAAGCTCAACACAAACTCACCTGTGAGGGCCATCAAACTAGTAAAAACATAAAGAGAATTAGGAGGAAAAACATACTGCAAAGAATCAAATGTTTTGCAGGTAAGATAACCAAAAGCAGAAAAGCCCATAGTACCAGAGCTCCTCAAAGATAAAGACTACAATTTTCCTTGGAGAAACAGTGTTTTTGGACTTATTAAAGTCCAAGTATACAAAGATAGTGTTCACTATTTAACAGTGAAATTAAAGGTTTCTACGCTTCTGTTATGAGACCCCCAAAGTCAAGTCCCATAGAAATAAAATGTTAGCAATATTCTTTGCACCATGGTACGTAACAATTCTATGGCTCTTTCAATCTCTTGCCATCTGCCTATGTCTGCCTATGTTTGCGGTGACAACAAATAATTTGTCTCTCTTCTACTTTTTTTTTTTTTTGGTCGTTGGGTGTGGGATAAGAACTGTGGGCTTGGGTATTGTCCCTGAGCTCTTCAGTTCAAGGCTACCACCCTACCCCTTGAGCCACAGTGCCATTCCTCTCTTCTATTTTATTAAGCTAAGAAACATGTTTCTCCCAAAGGAATTATTTCTTCTATTCCATGCTATTATGAAAAGATCCCAAAAGTTCCCTTTCAAAATTTAACCAAGACAGGTGGCTCATACCTGTAATCCTACCTACTCAGGAGGTTGAGATCTGAGGAATGCAATTCAAAGCCAGCCCAGGCAGAAAAGTCCATGAGATTCATATCAATGAACAACCAAGAAGTCTTAAGTGAAACTGTGGCTCAAGTGGCAGATAGAGCACCAGCCTTGAGAGTTAAGGTGAGTGTAGAAGACCCCTGAGTTCAAGCCCCAGGTCAGACACACAGAAAAAAGCTTAACCTAAGGTCAAGCATATTTTGACCCTCTTTATCATTATATTATTTTGCTAACGCAGCCTGAGAAGATCTAGTTAGAGCCCCTACGTCAATTTAAAAATCATGAAACTAGGGATGTGTGTGCACGCATGTGTGATGAGAAATAGGGTGATACTAGATGAACAATGTATCGAAAGTCACATTATATTAGGATAACGCTAGAAGAGCTATCCATAAGAACAAAAAATATAAAAATAAATACAAATGTCATTGTATGCACAATGACTGAACAAATGACTGCATTTACTCCTAGCAATATTGTAATATAAGTGAAGTTTTCAGATGTTAAACTCCCATACTCTGATAAAGCAAACAATCAGGTAATTTTGTTTTCTGGTTTTATTTTTTTTCACCCTTTAGTCGTGGGGATTGAACTCAGGGCCTGGGCACAGTCCCTGAGTTCTGCTCAACTTTAGTGCTCTACTACTTTAAGCCTCAGTTCCACTTCCAATTTTCTGGTGGTTAACTGGAGATGAGTCTTATGTACTTTCTGGGACTGGCTTTGAATTGCCATTCTCAGATCTCAGCCTCCTGAGTAGCTAGGATTACTGGCATGAGCCACAAGTAACTGGCTAATCAGGTAATCTTGTTTTTAATTTTTAACTGGGGGCTGGGAGTTTGGCCTAGTGGTAGAGTGCTTGCCTAGCATGCACGAAGACCTGGGTTCGATTCCTTGGTATCACATACATAGAAAAAAGCCAGAAGTGGTGCTGAGGCTCAAGTGGTAGAGCTCTAGCCTTGAGAAAGTCCAAGGACAGTGCTCAGGCCCTGAGCTCAAGCCCAGGACTGGCAAAAAGAAAAAGAACTGGTTGGTTATGTGGCTTAATGGTAGAGTGCTTGCTTAGGATGCACAAAACCCTGGGTTTGATTCCTCAGTACCACATAAACAGAAAAGCTGGAAGTGGCACTGTGGTTGAAGTGATATAGTGTTAACCTTGAGCAAAAGAGGCTCAGGGACAGTCCTAGGTCCTGAGTTATAGTCCTAGAACTGGCAAAAAAAAAAAAAAAAAAGCTATGTTTAAAGAAACAAAAGATCTCAGTAAATGTTTATGGAAAGAAGATTAAAAATGACAAGTATATAAAATGATGACCCAGGGCTGGGAGTTTGGCCTAGTCGCAGAGTGCTTGCCTAGCATGCACGAAGACCTGGGTTCGATTCCTCGGTACCACATGCATAGCAAAAAGCCGGAAGTGGTGCTGAGGCTCAAGTGGTAGAGCTCTATCCTTGAGAAAGTCCAAGGACAGGGCTCAGGCCCTGAACCCAAGCCCAGGACTGGCAAAAAAATAAAATAAAATAAAAAATAAAATGATGACCCATAATATTAGTAAAAAGACAAATGAAAATCAAAATCATATTGACATAAAACTTCTTAAAACACTAAGAATAATAATAAAGAGGATGTGAAGAGAAATAGAACTCTCATATACTACTGGTGAGCTTGTGTAATGGTATATAAATGTACAGGCTTCAATAGCAGATGTCTGTAGTCTTAAGCTGCTTAGGGGTTGAAGTAGGGAGAATCAGTTGAGCACAGAAGTTTGAAGCCAGTGTGGTGCACAGTGAGTTTAAGGACAGCCTTAGATACACAGAAGATGCTGTCAGGAAAAACAACAATAAAATAAACAATAATTAAGTTATATAATACAGCAACATAATCCTTATACAGTCAAGAAAAATGAAAACCTATATTCAGAGAAAAAATAAACAATTTTCATATGAATTTTCTTCAACCCATGTATTCTCAGTGGAAGAGTATATGTCCAATGTGTGAAGCCCTGGATTCAATCCCTAGCACAGCATATAAAAGATAAATGAAATGTAGTCTATCTACAGAATAGTATATTAGTAATAAAAAGAAATCAAGCTGGAAGTTTGGCCTAGTGGTAGAATGCTTGCCTACCATGCATGAAAACCCAAGTTTGATTCTTCAGTTCCACATATAGAGAAAAAAAGCTGGAAGTGATGCTGTGGCTCCAGTGGTAGAGCTCCAACTTTGAGAAAGCCCAAAAACAGTGCTCAGGCCCTAAGTTCAAGTTCCAGGACTGGCAAAAAAAAAAATAAATCAAGTACTGATATGTATTACAGTAGGAAAAATCTTGAAAACATGCAAAGTCAAAGAAGCCAGGCACAAATGACCACATCCTGTGCTTCTTTTTATATAATTTATGCATATAGACAAGTCCATGGAAAAAATAGATTGGTGCTTGCTTAGAGCTTTAACTCATGTTATTAAAAATTCTTACCTTGCTCTCTCTCTCTAATTCACTTCGCAGCCATTCAAAATCACTGTACCTTCTTCTAACAGTAGATTCCTTCAGTTTGAAAATAGGAAGATTTGTCTGAAACCAAAAAAATCACTTCTAAGTTGAAGCATATTAAGATTTCAGAAAGGGGGATAGGAATGGGTGGACTCTATCTTTATTAAAGTGCTAATACAGAGCATGGTTACCTTAAGACAAGTTTTTAAAGCATTTTACCTAAAACAAAACTTAGCTAGTTGTTAAGAAGTTATTTACACTAGCATGCAACTTTTAAGTGTATCTTTGCAGGTGGTGTATTCCCAATACTTAGAGGAGGCTGAAACAGATGG
The DNA here is from genome assembly GCF_031878675.1 of Megascapheus bottae. NCBI lineage: Eukaryota > Metazoa > Chordata > Mammalia > Rodentia > Geomyidae > Megascapheus > Megascapheus bottae. The sequence continues at coordinate 39,540,197 of NC_143516.1, read as the reverse complement.
AGAGGTCTTCTGGGCAGCAAGCAAGCAAGCGAACATTTACATACATACTTTTTAAAATTGTACTTTATTATCAGGGTGATGTGCAGAGGAGTTAGTTACATTCATCAGAAAGTGGGTACATTACTTCTTGAACACTGATACCCCTTCCCATGTTTTTCTCTCACGTTCCCTCCCCACTATATACTTTAAATTTCATTTTGCCTGAAGTTATTTACATACATAAATCCAAGCGATAATTTTATTTTGGTAAAAACGATGATTGAAGAGTGGTTAGAATAAGCTCTAACTGATATTTGGCTTAGCTAATTCTTCAGTAGACAGTCGTAATATGGTAAACAGACCTCAGCTACATTTTTCCTGACATAGGGTCTTTCTATAAAGCCCAGGCTGAGACTGAACTTGGGATGCTCTTGAGTTACTCTCCTGGGTGCTGGGATTTTAGATTTGTGCCACTATACCCACCTCAAAATACTATTTCTATACATTATGGGATGTTGGAATCAGAAAAATTAACATATCTATTACCTCAAATATCTGCCCTTTTTGTGACATGAGAGTATTTTAAATCCTCTGTTGACTATTTTGAAATATATATTATTAACTATAGTTACCTTACTATGCATTAAAAAACCAAAACTCTCTTAGGTTCATCAGACCAGGCTCTCAGATTGGAGCTTTACTGTCAAAAGAGTACGTTTAAGAACCCCAAAATATGATGCCTATAGTTTTTTTGAGATTAGTCACAATGTAAGAAAAAAACTTGGACACTTTGTTCTTTACAAGTTGTAAATATTTATTGTCAGTCTATCAACTTCCAAACTTATTGGAAGAAAAAAAAAATAATAAGAGTAGCCTGGGGTCCAGGGGTTTAGCAGTTTTAGAGTGCTTGCCTAACAGGCACACAGTCCTAGGTCCAATCCCTAGCGCTAGTCTCCAGAAATCAACCAACAAACACAGACCCAAGGCAGCAAAAAAGATATTATCTTTCTCCTTGTGAAGAAAAACCATGCCAGGCTGGGTGAGGACTAGCTAACATGCATGACATCCTAAATTCAAACACTAGCATAGAAAAAGAAATATGGTTTATGATCACAGATCATTCATTAGCAGAAGTGGTATGATACTATATTGTGTTATTGATAAAAGAATTATCCTTCCTTCCTCTTCCCCTCAGTCCCGTGCTCTAACACGGACTGAACTCAGGACCTTCCTCAGCTTGCTTGCTCACAACTGGAGTGATAAGAGTTTTGAGAACCTTTTTTCCTGGACTTGCTTCAAATTATAGTCTTATAGGTCTCAACTTCTTGAACACTTCCCAACACTTGGGAAGCTGAGGCAGGAAGATTGAGTAAGAGGCCAGTCTGGGCTGGTAAGGCACAGTGAGACCTACCTCAGAAAAAAATGAAAAACAAAAACCAAAGAAAAGAATTTAGCACAAAATTTATGGGAGAGGAAATCAATACATTCTGGCATAATTCTATGTCCCAAATGCTAATACTATATAAATTCTATTAAAATTGTATTTTATCCTTAAAACATAGTCTTTGCATTTGTAGAACTGTAAACTGCTAAACAGCTGAAAATTGTAAAATTCACTACTATGAAAATTCTACTCACTTGTTAAACTTAAACCCATGAGTAAATAGTTGTCATTCAGCAAATGAAAAGCTTTTATTCAGAACCTTAAATCCATTTTGCAGTGGTGTCAATTTTGTCCAAAGTGTATTACCTTCTATGTTGTACACCTTAGAGCTGGGAATCCTCTATAGATGCTACTGGGCATTAACAGTGTATAGGTTTCAAGCATGAAACCAAATCTCACAAGAGGTTTAAAAGCACTTGAATTTTCTTTCCCAGGTAACCACAACATTTGTTCATTGTATAAATGACTAAGAGCAAAATTGCACCTAACAAGACTCTTATTATACTAAAAGTCAGGCTTATATTTAGAGATGCTGGCCTGCTATACAGAGAAGTAGTCTCATTCTTCACAGGAATAAAATTAGGTCCCCTGGAGAGGAGGATGATAATTCCCATAAAGTAAGTACTGGATTATTTCTCTCTAATTTCATCCACTGGCTTTTTAACCAAGTTCACCCTTCCGCATTAAAATATTAAGTCTTTGTAAGTGTCTAAAGATAGAAAGGTCTTTACAGACTTTTTCTGCAGGTGAGATTTTACATTTTGAATTCCCTCCTCTCAAATTACTTTACAAAAAGGATTAACTGCTCTCTTTACTCAGTATGTTAAGATCAAGCTTGTGAAAAGAGGTCCCTAAGAATTTTCATACTTCTGGGTACGGAAGTCTATAAAGTTAATCTCTGAAACAACATATCAAGCTTACAGGTACAATGTTGAGGGAAGAGTGCCAATTCAGCTCATTTTACCTTCCATTTTCCCTTTTGAACTTTTGACACAATCATGATTATATCTGACTCTGCCTAATTGAGTAAGGAGGGGGAAAGTCCCTTCCCCTTCTATTATGTAGGAGTTTGACTGATTGTATATTTTTAAAAGGATGAGGATCATGCCTAGTTTAAGAAAATTCTTTTACTTAGTTTTCTCAGCTGGCTGTGACTTTGTGAAGCAAGATTTCTTTGGAGTTTTGATTAAGTCACATCAAGGAATTCTAGGCTTAGAGACCTGAACCAGTAGTAAAGTGACTGCCTAAGCATGTGTTGGCCACGGATCTAATAACCAGTTCCACAAAAAAGAAAACACATTTCTAAATACTGTATGTCCATTACATTTAATAGTAAGACTGTAAGATCTTTTAACTTACTCAGTATCAAAATAATCAAATAATGGGGGGTGTGGGAGGGAGAGGGAAACGGGTACCAAGACATGTGAAAGAGTATCAATGTATGTGAATTAATGCACCTTCTATCTGGCAAATATCATGTAACCCTTTTACTAATTACAATAAAAAAAATAATCAAATAAGAATTGGGTGTGTGTGTTTCAACCACTGGATTATAAACTCTTTATGACTGGCCAATGTCACTTTCAGTTTAACTAATGACACTAAGTAAAATGTTTTAAGGAGAGAAAGAATAAGAGTATTGTCTCCCTTTTGTTGAAGCTTCAACTATTATTTACTGATCAGCTAATAAAAAGTAGTGTTGCCTGCCTGTAATCTCAGGAGGCTGAGAGCTGAGGATCAAGGTTCAAAGCCAGCTTGGCACAAAAGGACCTGAAACTCTTATCTCCAATTAACCTCTAGAAAATGGGAAATGGGGCTTGGATCAAGGGTAGGGTGGGGTGGTAGCCTTGAGCTGAAATGCTCAGAGACAACACCCAGGCCCAGTGGTAAGGCTACAGTAGCCTTGGGCTGAAGAGCTCAGATACAGTGCCCAGTCCCAGTTCAAGCCCCATGACCCACAATAAAAAATTAAAAAATACAAAAAAAAAATACAGAGAAGAAACACAGATTATATCTAGTAAAAAGCTCTTGTAGTAGATGATGGAAAATAAAACTGAAAAGGTTTAAACTCAGTCCTGAATGTCTGGCTAACAGCATTTTGTTTTTTATCAGAAATATCTCTTGAACAGAAAAATAGAAATTAACACAGAAATAGCCACTGCACATTACAGATTACCTATATAACTTATACTTAAGAGGTGGCATTAAGGTTTGGGAATGTGGCTTAGTGATAGAATGCTTGCCTAGCATGCATGAAGCCATGGATTTGATTCCTCAGTAACCACTTAAACAAAAAAGGCCAGAAGTGACACTGTGGTTCAACTAGTTGAGTGCTAGCCTTGAGCACAGAGGTTCAGGGAAAAAGCCCAGGCCCTGAGGTGAAGTCCTAGGACCAGCCACAAAAGGAAAAAGATTTAAAGAAAAAAAAAAATAGCTGGGCAGTGACTCACGCCTATAATCCTAGCTACTCAGGAGGCTGAGATTTGAAGATCATTGTTGAAAGTCAGCCCCAGCATTAAACAATGTGAGACCTGTATCTCCAATTAATCTCTAGAAAACAGAAAGTGGGACTGTGGCTCCAGAGGTAGGGACAGTACCAAGGCCCAGAGTTCAAGCCCTATAACCACCCCCCCCCCCCAAAAAAAGAGGTAGCATTAAAAGCAGCTGGGGAAGTGGTGCTGTGGCTCAAAGGGTAGGACAGTAGCCTTGAGCTGAAGAACTCAGGGACAACGCCCTGGCCCAGATTTCAAGTACCATGACCAACCCCCCCCCCCAAAAAGGCAGTTGGTCCTAGTTAGTTCTTGGGTTTTAATTGGCTTTAAGTATATGGGTTGATAAATCAGACTACTGAAATAAATTACAGCAAAAATCCCTTAAAGATTTTACATCGTGTCATATAAAATGCTTTCGTTTTATCCAGTAAGTGCTGAATTCTGAAGCTAAATGTGAATCAGACTTAAAATATGATTAATTTACTAGAAGGTAACAACTTCCAAGAATATAATATTCCTGCATTGATATTTTGCTGAGTATAAATCACACAATTTTCCTCCTCATTTCTGTGAATTTTATTTCCTAATGGGTTCAACTGTCAAACTTGCCATTTTTATGAAATAATAATTATAGGAAATATTGGAATTTGTGGGGGAAATAACTTCTCAGTATAAGCACAGTGATTACAATTAGCATCAGAGACAGACAAGAATGATGTCTATTATCAAAGGAAGAAAAAACTATATTAGCAAAGTCTGAAGGTGATGAGTTTGGATAATCCTACCAAATCAGGCATTTGGGATGCTGAAGCAGAACATCAAGAGTTTGAGGCAAGCCAAGATCAAAACAGTAAGATCTTGTGTCAAGATTAACTAGCTATCTAATTAATTAACTGAATGAGTGATTAGCGAATGTGAGTACTATGTAACTTCAGTGTCTTGAGAGCACTTGCCTAATCTATACAAGTTAGATTTACAGCACAGCATGGGGGAGAAAAACAGGAATTATATATTTTTTTTAATTTTAAAAAAGGTAGCTATCTGGAGTCCATGAAATCTATACAAAATGATTTTTTTACACTCAAAATTTCCCTTTTTCAATTATTTATTTTTAAAAAATGTTTCATTGGTCATGGGGCTTGAACTCAGGACCTGGGTGCTGTCACTAAGCTTTTGTGCTCATGGTTAGTGTTTTATCACATGAGCTACAGTGTGATTTCTGGATTTTTCTGAGTAGTTTACTGGAGGTTAAGAGTCTACAGACTTTCTTGCCCAGTCTAGCATTGAACTTCAATCCTCAGATCTTACCCTACTGAGTAGCCAGGACTACAGGTGTGAGCGACCAGCACCCAGCTCTTTTTAAATTATATGACAAATACTAATTTGTTACCTTACCCTACTGAGTAGCCAGGACTACAGGTGTGAGCGAACAGCACCCAGCTCTTTTTAAATTATATGACAAATACTAATTTGTTACCAGAAAACCTAATTTAAAAAAAACAACAACTATAAAACTGGATCTTGTTCTCAAGGGAAGAAGCTGAGACAAACAAGAGTTCATCAGGATTACAGAGTATTTTGGGGTTTTCTTGTTTTTTGACTTTGTTTTCGCCTCAGCCTCTTGTATGTTAGGATTACAGGCAGGTATCTGAACACAGCTTTACAATAACATCTAAATATGGTATATGTAATGTCAGAAAATCAGAGCCGGGTGGGGGGGGAGAGAAACAAAATTCAAAAAAACCAATCCTAGGGCTGGGAGTTTGGCCTAGTGGTAGAGTGCTTGCCTACCATGCACAAAGACCCAGGTTCTATGCATGGTACCACATGCATAGAAAAAGCCAGGGGTGGTGCTATGCCTCAAATGGTAGGACTCTGGCCTCAAGAAACCCAAAGGACAACACTAAGGCCCTGAGTTTAAGGCCCAGGACTGGCAAAACAACAACAACAACATTCCTTCTGGTCTGAATCCTAATTTTATATTCTTTTCTTCTTCTTCTTCTTTTTTTTTGGTTGGTTGTTGGACTTGAACTCTGGAGCTGGGCACTGTCCCTGAGCTCTTCAGCTCAAGGCTACCTCCTCCTACCCCATGAGCCACAGCCACACTTTACATTTTCTACTGGTTAATTGGAGATAAGAGTCTCTCAGACTTTAGTGCCTGGGCTGGTTTTGAACCTCAATCCTCAATCCTCAGATCTCAGCTTCCTAAGAAGCTAGGATTTAGCTAGCATGCATTAGCCACCACACCCAGCATTTTATATCCTTTCTACCGTTAAATTAAAATTGTTCTTTAAACTGATAATGCTTCTAAATTACCCAAGTAACATCAGATTATGTTTCAAATGGAAAAATAATGCAAATGTAGAGAAAGATATGAATATACTAAGTCTCACAAAACATCACATTTAGGCAGGTATTTTTTTTTTTCTTATTTAAGGCCTTAATACTTACCTCACACAAGTCTAAGAAGAGGGGCAATGGCACGGTGGCTCACGCCTATAATCCTAGCTACTCAGGAGGCTGAGATCTGAGGATCAAGGTTCAAAGCCTGCCGGAGCACAAAAAAACCCTGAGATTCTTATCTCCAATTAACCTCTAAAAAATGGGAAGTGGGGCTTGGCTCAAGGGTAGCCTTGAGCTGAAGAGCTCCGGGACAAAAAAAAAGAGAGAGCACGTCATTTAAAATGCTCCCCAGAGGCTAGAAACTTGTTTCAAGTGGTATTTACCCAGTAAGTGCAAGGAAGGCCCTGGGTTCAAATCCTAGGACTATAAAAACAAGATTACTAAAATGACTGACATACAACAGGTTTATAAACTACAACTTTACTATGTCCAGCTGGTTCGAAAGACCATAGTAATAGTCTTCTGTGTCGGGGTGGGGGGGGAAACAGCATCAAAACAAAGGAAGGGTTGGACATGTAGCTTAGAGGTAAAGTGCTTGCCTGGCATGTATGAAGCCCTGGGTTCGACTCCTCAGCATCACATAAACAGAAAAAACTGGAAGTGGTGCCATATCCCTAAGCTCTTCAGCTCAAAGTTATCACCTTACCCTTTGAGCCACAGTACCACTTTCAGTTTTCTGGTGGTTAATTGGAGGTATGAGTCTCAGACTTTAGTGCCCTGGTTAGCTTTGAACTGCCATCCTCAGATCTCAGCCTCCTGAGTAGCTAGGATTACATGTGTGAGCCACCATTGCCCAGCGTTAACTCATTATTACCTTTGTTTGCTAAATCTACATCATTATTTGTTGGATTATCAGAAAGTAATTCACATATATGATGTACATTTCTTGTTGTTTTTTTTTTTTTTGCCGGTCCTAGGCTTGAGCTCAGAGCCTGAGCACTGTCCTTGAACTTTCTCAAGGCTAGAGCTCTACTACTTGAGCCACAGCATCATTTCTGGCTTTTTCTATGTATATGTGGTACCAAGGAATTGAACCCAGGTCTTCGTGCATGCTAGGCAAGCACTCTACCACTAGGCCAAACTCCCGGACCCGGGTTTTTTTGGGGTTTTTTTAACTGTATTTTTTTTTTGTCTTTTCTTTTTTGGCACTGGGGATTGAACCCAGGACATTGCACTTGCTAGGCAAGCGCTTTGCCACTGAGCTACATCTTAAGAAAGATACCACACAAACTATAGGATATTTAACACAATATAGAATCCAGTCCCTATAGCATCCTTTATCATCTTTTAAAAATCAGGATCCAGGGGTCAGGAGTTAGGCCTAGTGGTAAAGTGCTTGCCTAGTATGCAGGAAGACCAGGGTTCAATTCTTTGGTACCACATACATAGAAAAAAGCCAGAGCCAGAAGTGATGCTGTGGCTCAAGTGGTAGAGCTCTAGCCTTGAGAAAACTCAAAGACAGTGCTCAGGCCCTGAGGCCAAACACAGTACCGGCAAAAAAAAAAAAAAAAAAAAAAAAGAAGAAGAAGAAGAGAAAAAGTAAGAATCAAGCACTAACAGAAGTGAAAGCCTGAAGTCCTTCAGAAACCACATGCCACTGTAAAACCAAAAGGAGTGTATGTGAGGGAGAGAAAGAGACAGAGATATATTGGTACCCATTGCTTTGTTAATTTAAGGGAGTTAGAGAAGAGAAGTAATGTATCTTTGAATGGAAGACCTCTAAAGTCTGGGACTTAATTTGTTTTCTTTTTTTTTTGGCCAGTCCTGGGGCTTGAACTCAGGGCCTCAGCACTGTCCTTGGACACTTTTCCTCAAGGCTAGTGCTCTACCACTTGAGCCACAATGCCTCTTTAGGCTTTTTCCTTTTACAGAGGAATCAAAACTAGGGTATCCTGTATGCTATGGGAGCACTCTACCACTGGGCTATGCCTGTATCCCCTGGGACTTAATTTCTTGCCTTTTGTAATAGAATTTGCCCAACTAAGGGGCCGGGAGTTTGGCCTAGTGCTTGCCTAGCATGCATGAAGACCCAGGTTCGATTCCTCGGTACCACATATAGAAAAAAGCCGGACGTGGTGCTGAGGCTCAAGTGGTAGAGCTCTAGCCTTGAGAAAGTCCAAGGACAGTGCTCAGGCCCTGAGCTCAAGCCCAGGACTGGCAAAAAAAAAAAAAGAATTTGCCCAACTAAATCCAATACTTAACTGTCAAAGCAGGACCAGGAGTAGTGGTAGAGTGATCAATCACCTAGCCTGCATGAAGCCTGATGTTCAATTCCTCAGTACCACATACACAGAAAAGGTCAGAAGTGGTGCTGTGGCTCAAGTGGCAGAGCACTAGCCTTGAGCAAAACATGCCCTGAGACGAAGCCCCAGGACCAAAAAAAAAAAAAACCTGTCAAAAATGAATTCTGCCTGTTTGGGCTGTAGGCATGTTTCAAATAGTGGAGTACATGGTTACCTGGGTTCAATCCTAGTACTAAAGCATAACACCTAAGTGCTAATGGCTACTCAGAATCAGAAACCTAGAGGATGGTGATTTCAAAGCTAGAGGAATCTGTGATAATATGTCTCCAAACTATCCAGCAAAAAATAACCAACAAAAAACTAGGCTAGAGTATAGCTCAAGTGGTAGCAAGCACGAAGCCTCAATTCAAACCCCCAAGATACCAGTGAAAAGAATGAAGAATTAGTTTCTTGGAGAAACTACACATATAAATCAATATATTTCTTATCTGTATGGAGTGTTTTCTATTCTTTCATCTCCTGGTACCAAGAACTAAACCTTGAACATGCTAAATATGTGTTAAACCACCCTCAACTTGCCTGGTTTTAGCCACTACCAGAAAAGCCCCATCCTCTGCCAAATACAATTCAAACATGCAGATGTGCAAGTTCACAATGATGTTCACAATGTAATGATTTATTAAGTAGAATATGAAGGTGGTCTATAGATTACTTGATTAGGAAGACAGTACCTACCCAGCAGAGTATGTATTTGCTAACCACAACCAACAGTGTCTTGCCTTTTCACACTTACAAAGTAATTTCACATTTTGCTTACCTCACAAAATAGTGATGTACTACTATAACAGATCCTGAGACATTCAGAAAACAAGAAAAGATGAAAAACTGGAAGAGTACTGTTGGTTATTTATTCCAATAATATACCAGATAAAGTCCAATGAATAAAATATTAGATGTCTGTATGCCTGATACTCTTAAATTGTTATTTATATGAAATAAAACTATTTTACGCAAGAAGTGTACCTAATCTTGTAGGGTATGATCACCAGGAAATCAAATGGACATTACATACTAATACAAATTTTTGGAGCCTAATTTAGAGGTCTAAAATAAATGCTTCCTTCAAGTCTCTCAGCACAGGAAACTGTCTACAGACTTGGTCTCCAAAAAGGTAGGTCTATACACTTACACAGGCTGACCTATTAAAGTCAGAAGCTCACACATACCATATGTGTAACCTGATTATCGTTGATAGCCAAGAAGAAAACCAAGCTTCAAAATGTGATCACTTAAATATAGTTTAACACTAGATATCAGAAAAATGTTTACTAGCTATTTCTAGTATTTCTTCAGATAGTGTCACATGTACATTTGAAAGTGAGACTGGCAACAACATCAAAAGTATACTCAATAGGCCATACTCTATTTAACCAATCCTAAGAGATGTAAATGGATGCCATGCTACAGTTCTCATTAAATAGGTGCATTTCTCCAAGTATCTACATCTACAGATAAAGGATAAGCTGAGAAGTGCTTAAGCTATTACCTCTCCCTTAATTACTTTTGATACTTGTTTTACCCAATCTAAGACAGCATGAATAACTAGAGATATGGTTTATAACCTAGATGAACTCTTAAATGCGGCTGGGGAGAAGTCATTTAAATGAAGAATAAGCTTTTAGGCTGCAGAACCTTTGAAATGTAGATTGTTACTAAGCCATGGTATTTAGTTTCTTCCTTTCTTTCCTTTTTAAAAAATAAGGACTGGGCCTTCCAACGATACAATTCTTTCTTATTTTAAAAGTATCCTTTATGCCATAATTTCCAAAAGCAGAATACAAGGAGCTACACTAGCTTTAATGCATAAACTAGGAAATTCCATATTATCTTCCTGCTCTATCCTTATTGTTCATTTGTGAAAAGCAAAAAGACTTGTGAGCTCATACAAGGTTTTCACTGACCAATTTTGACAAAATTGTACAGTAATTGTTGTACCGAAAAATTCCCAAAAGTTCACATATACTTGCACAATTCTACAACATTATACTGAAAGAAGTGTACCTATTAACACCCTAAGATCTTCGGAGGATAATTTAAAAGTGTAAAATGATTTAACACGTACCTTCCCAACTTGCCTACTCCTGCGAGTCATGTTCCTCAAGTGCCATCACCTAGAATCTCACTCAGTTAGTCTATGGTAGATTCCAAAGGTCAATATTTTAAAGTGATTAAAGGTACAACCAGGATTGAGAACTACTGCCCTAGACAGAACAAATGTGAAATGGGGTAGGGACTCAGCTATATTAATCACCAAATGATTCTTGTTTGGCTGAGAATGACACAGGCAACTTTACCTTGCTAAGGAAAGTGAAACAAAACTAATTCTAGTAACAGGCACTGAAACTGTTTTTGCTAAACGTACTGACGGACTCCTTACTTCAAAGAGAAAAGCTTGGCATCTCTGCCTCCATTTTCTAACAGATTTGTTTTGATTTTTTGTCTTTCCCGTCACTTTGCAAGCATCTTGAAATCCAGGAAGGACAGGATTTATTGATATGTTTATGAGGATGGAGAAAACTGCCCGAGAAAAAGGAACACCAGGGTCAGGAGTGTGGCATAGTGGTAGAATGCTTAACTAGTGTGCATGAAACCCTGGATTTGATTCTTCAGTACCATATACAGAGAAAAAACCAGAAGTGGTACTGGGGCTAGAAGTGGTAGAGTGCTACCTTGAGAAGAGCCCAGGCCCTGAGATCAAGCCCCAGGAATGGCAAAGGAAAAAGAAAAACAGGCTGGGTACGGTGGCTCATGCCTGTAATCCTTGCTACTCAGGAGGCTGAAATCTGAGGACTGTGCTTCAAAGCTAGCCTGGACACTACAAAGCCCATGAGACTCTTATCTCCAATTAATCATTAGAAAACTGGAATTAGCACCATGGCTCAAGGGGTAGGGCTGTAGCCTTGAGCTGAAGAGCGCAGGGACAATACCCAGGCCCAGAGCTCAAGTCCCACAAGCAACCAAAAAAAAAAAAAAAAAGAAATGGAACCGCAAAGAACTACAAAACATACTCAGAAACAATAATCGTTTCATACTAATGACAGCGGTTAACAACTTTTCCAGGACCCCTCCCAAAATATGGACTTAAAATAATGATCCACCAGAACAAACATGTGATGAAAAATGTCAATCAGGGGGAGGGAAATGGGTACCAAGACATGTAAAAGGGTATCAATGTATGTGAATTAATGCACCTTCTATCTGGCAAATATCATGTAACCCTTTTACTAATTACAATAAAAAAAAAACGAAAAAAAAAATGTCAATCACTAAGCATAGCTTTTGCTCCAGCCCAAATTCTTTGTCCACTAAAATCTAAAATTCTTATCTTCAGCCAAGATGGTTGAAGATAAGGTATATATTTGGCCTACCACATCTGCCTGTACCATTTAATAAATCTCCTTTTTCTGTCCTTCACCTTTACTTTTTTTTTTTCCTTTGTCAGATGTGGGAATTGAACTCTGGGCCTGGATGCTGTCCCTGAGCTCTTCAGCTCAAGGCTAAGGCCCTCCCCCTTGAGTCACAGTACCACTTCCAGTTTTCTACTCGGACTTTTTAGTGCCTGTTTTTAGTGCCCCAGGCTCAGTGTTCAAGTCCTACAACTGACAAAAAAAAGAAAAGAAAAGAAAAATCGACATAAAAACTAAGCCTTAAAGCCTGGCAATGTGGCTTAGAGACAGAGTGTCTAGCATGCATGAGGCCCTAGGTTCAATTCCAAGTACCACATTTTTTTTTTTTTAATTCAGAGCCAGCATGGTGGCTCCCGCCTGTAATCCTAGCTACTCAGGAGCTGAGATCTGAGGATCAAGGTTCAAAGCTAGCCTGGCACAAAAGGACCTGAGAGGTGCAGGGAGTTTGGCCTAGTGGTAGAGTGCTTGCCTAGCATGCACGAAGACCTTGATTCAATTCCTTGGTATATATAAGAAAGCAGGGGGGGCGGGAGTTTGGCCTAGTGGTAGAGTGCTTGCCTAGCATGCATGAAGACCCGGGTTCGGTTCCTCGGTATCCCACATACATAGCTGAGGCTCAAGTGGTAGAGTTCTAGCCTTGAGAAAGTCTGAGGACAGGGCTCAGGCCCTGAGCTCAAGCCCAGGACTGGCCAAAAAAAAAAGCAGGAAGTGGTGCTGAGGTTCAAGTGGTAGAGAGCTAGCCTTGAGAAAGTCCAAGGACAGTGCTCAGGCCCTGAGCTCAAACCCAGGACTGGTAAAAAAAAAAAAAAAAGAAAAAAAAAAAGGACCTGACATTTATCTTTAATTAACCTCTAGAAAGTGAGGTTTGGCTCTAGGGTAGTAGCCTTGAGCTGGAGAGCTCAGGGACAGCACATGACCCACAAAAAAATAAATAAATAAATTCAATTAAGAAGAAAAAGTACCATTGAAAAAATTTAAAAATAGTTTAGTACCCAAAATAGGACTTATGCATTCAGTTCCTATTACAGCTGGGTGTGGTGATTCTTATAATTCTATCATTCAGGAGGCTGAAACAGAGGATGGAGAATTTGTGGTCAGCCTGTACTACACAGTGAGATTTTGTCTTGGAGGGGAAGGGAGATTCAAGACTTTTTTGGACACCAATCATTAGGCTTAATTTGACAAGTGAAAAAAAAATGCTGACTCTTCATACTTATTATGGAAACAATATTATGTTCAACATCAAATTATCTAATAACCAATCTACCTTTGTGGGGATGACAAGCATGAGCAAGGAAGAATAACCTCTACGGAATCAACACAGCCAAAAAAACTTTTTGACTTTTTCCTTTTAAAGTATGTAAACTGGTAATATTTATGAAGTTCAGATTCCTCTAAAATTTGAAAGTAATTTGCAAAAACGGTACTAGGTACAACTTATAAAACTCATTTTGCTCAGCTGCTTCTCATGCAGTTTTTATGTCGGACTGGCCTGAAGCTGTAACAATCTGCTCTTCCAAACACTGTTCTCAACAGTGTGTGACTAGGTTTATGATTCCATTGGCTTCCAGATGCCCCATATTATCCCAGCCAAATCAAAACTATACTGAATTGATAGAAAAACCCTTCACTGAGAGTTGTCAACTTATCTACCTTCTTTCAGGTAAGCAAAATATGTGACTTATTTTTCTATTTGTGCCAGCCCTGGGGCTTGAACTCAGGTTAGCTTTTTCTGCTCAAGGCTAGTGCTCTACCACTCGAACCACAGCTCCATTTCTGGAGGTGGCTATTTGCAGGTAAAAGTCTCACTAACTTTCCTGAAAGGGTTGGCTTTGAACCATGATCCTCAGATCTTAGCTTTCTGAGTAGCTAAAATTAAAAACACAAGCCAGAGGGCTGGGAGTTTGGCCTAGTGGTAGAGTGCTTGCCTAGCATGCACGAAGACCCGGGTTCAATTCCTCAGTACCACATACGTAACAAAAAGCCAGAAGTGGGTGCTGTAGCTCAAGTGGTAGAGCCCTAGCCTTGAGAAAATCCAGGGACAGTGCTCAGGCCCTGAGCCCAAGCCAGGACTGGCAAAAAAAAAAAAAAAAACACAAGCCACAGGTTCCCAGGCTTTTTGCTTTTTTTTTTTTTTTAAACAATCACTTAATGTATAAATAGCTCTATTTTTCAAAATGAACCAAAGATTTTCCTCCAATGGACAAAAATCTCCCACCTCTAGTGACCTTCTAGTTGAGTTCCTTCATCAACAGGTGTCTAATGTTAGAAAATGTGGGGGGTACGCTGGTTCAAGCCTATAGGCTGATATCTGAGATCTCGGTTGAAAACCAGCCTGGGTACTACAAAGCCCATGAGACTCTTATCTCCAATTAACCACCAGAAAACTGGAAGCGGTGCTATGGCTCAAGGGGTAAGCAGAAGCTAGAGCTGAAGAGCTTAGGGACAACACCCAGGCTCACAGTTCAAGTCCCATAACCAACCAAAAAAGAAACAAAGAGAGAAAAAATGTGTGGTACGGTACTATGGCTCATGCCTATAATCCTAGCTACTCAGGAGGCTGAGATCGGAGGATAGAGGTTCAAAGCCGGCCAGGGCACAAAAGGACCTGAGACTCTTATCTACAATTAACCTCTAGAAAAGGAGAAGTGAGGCTTGGCTCAGGGATAAGAGCAGTTGCCTTGAGCTGAAGAACTCAGGGACAGTACCCAGGCTGAGTTCAAGCTAAATGACCCACACCCCCCATAAAAAAAAAACTGAAGGGACCCAGGAAGGAGGGAGAACCAAGTGCTTTTAATTATTTTAAGTAGAGAATGAACAATATATTTAATATTTAATTTTCTATCATTTTATGATTTTCCACTGGAACAATGAAATTCTTTTAAAAATAAATTCCTTTCATATATATTTGTCTTTTCATGACTTCTGCAATACTTCCAGAGATAAACGTGGATGGATATGGCAAGAGGGAAAGACTTGATTCAGCTGAATATAGTCCATGCCTCTTCTTCCCCAAAATCTAAGCTGTAGCGGTTAGCATGTTTTGGAGGAAAGGCATATTTAAATAGTTTGCCCAAACCCAGCCTTCTCCATCCCCAGTCCCATTTAGTGATACTGGGGTTTAAACTCAGAAACTCACATTTGCAAGGCAGGAGCTCTACCTCATAAGCCACATCCCAGTCCTTATTTTTCAATGAGGGTCTTTCTCTACCTCTTCCTGGTCTTGGTAACTTTTTGTCTTACCCATCTTCAACTAAATGCTCCAGATCTCTGCCTCCCTAAGTAGCTGACAATATAGGCATGCATCAATGCACCTATTCCTGTGTTCAATCTTAGCTACATTATAACTGGAATTCTTTGTTGTCAACTTCTGAGGTTGGTTTCTTTGTTGATGTTGGTTTGTTTTTGTTGGTACTGGAGTGTGAACTCATGACCTCAAACTTTTTAGGCAGAAGCTCTATTACTTGAAGCACTTCACCAGCTCCTTTTGAGTTCCAGACACATTTTGCTTTATATCTAAACTGAAATCTTATTACATACATACACCCCCTTGGGGTGCTGGGATAGCAGAAGCTTGCCATGTCATTAGTAAAAATGTAATCTTTTTTTTTTTAACCTTTTTTTCCCCTCTTCCTTTTTGTTTTACCCAGGTTGGCCTTCAAATTTTTTTTTTTTTTTTGTCAGACCTATGGATTGAACACAGGGCCTACTTCTGGCTTTTTCTGTGTATGTGGTACTGAGGAATCGAACCCAGGGCTTCATGCATGCTAAGCAAGCAATCTACCTCTAGGCAATGCTCCTGGCCAGGCTGGCCTTGAATGATGATCCTCATCTCTGTCTCTCAAGTATCTGGGATTCTGACTACATAAGTTTCCTTCCTGGGGTGATTTTTAAATGACCACTCATCCTATCTAATTGAAAAAAAAACTCAACTGGTCTCAAAAATTCCTCAAGTTATTCAAATATTTAGTGACAAATGAAAAAGGAAAAAAATGTATGGGCTCTGAAGGTCCAAAATCTAGATAGAAACCTTTTTTTGCCACAAACAGTTATGACCTTGAGCAAGCTAACTTTCCTCAACTACACTTAATCATACATGTCTGGTAGGTTCATAATGTAAAACTACTAAGCAAGGGTTATTATGATAGCCTATGTACTCGAGGAATTCCAGAAAGCCATAGGAAAGCAAATTCAATCCTAACAATACTAAAGCACATAGGAAGTGTATTTATTTAGTGTATGGCTGAGTACTGCAGGCTAAGTTATAGTAGCTAAATGAAGAGGCTGCTAAAATAAAGCTGTTCTTAGAACAGAAGAGGAAGGTGCAAAGGTCTGGAGTGAACAGAACTCAGCTTAGTAGATAAAAGTAGACTGGCACTACAGCATAGACTAAGAACCACTAGTGGTTGGGGAATAAAAAGTGTAAGGAAAGGATAAGGGATGAAATGATAAGGATCTCAGCTTCTACATCTGGAAAACAGCAATATTATTAACTGTTTTAGTATGCTCAAAGATTGAATTCCATATGTAGCACAGTTCCTTGTATATAGTAGGTACTGAAATGACAGAGCCACTTTCCAGTTCTAACATACACAGAAAAAGCTGCCTTCTGTGAACATCACAAGCCAATACTTAATACTTTTTCTTTAGTCTATGCCATCACAGCACAAAATTTGAAAAGTAAACTCTTTGCTGTTTTTCTTGGGTATATCTTACTTACTGAAGTCAACTTCTAGATATCAGGCTTTTCTTTAAAGGTGCAGGCACCAGGGACCAGAGTTTTGGCCTAGTGGTAGAGTGCTTGCCTAGCACGCACAAAGACCCGGGTTCATTTCCTCGATACCATATACATAGAAAAAAGCCAGAGTGGTGCTGTAGCTCAAGTGGTAGAGGGCTAGCCTTGAGAAAGCCCAAGGACAATGCTCAGGCCCTGAGTTCAAGGCCCAAGACTGGCAAAAATACATACATACATGCATACACGCATACATGCATACACACACACACACACACACACATATATATATATATATATATATAAAGGTGCAGGGTGCAGGCACTTGAGGATGCCACCCCAGAACTAGACTATATATTAAAGGCTTTAGTATACTGTTTTGGTTTTGTTCCCCCACCCTGCCCCTCTAGTGGTAGAGCTCTAGCCTTCGAGAAAGCCCAAGGCTAGGGCTCAGGCCCTGAGTTCAAGCCCCAGGACTGTCAAGCAAGCAAGCAACCAAACAAAAACAGTTCATAATAACCCAATATACAAGGTTACAAGGCCAAATAAAACAACTATATATGCAAATGTCTTCTGCAAATGACTTTTTTCATTTTTGGAGCTAGTACTGGAGCTTGAACTCAGTTCCTCATATTCTCACTCAGCTTTTTTCCTCACAGCTGGCACTCTGTTGTTGTTCTTTTGTTTTTGTTTATGTGGTATAAGGAATCTAACTTAGGGCTTCATGCACGCTAAGCACTCTACCATTAAGCCATACTCCCAAGCCTCTTCCCTACAGCTGGCATGCTTATCACTTCAGCCACACCTGTCTGCAGTTCTGGTTAACTAGAGATAAAGAGTCTTAAGGACTTGTCTTCCCAGGCTGCTTCTAACCCTGATTCTCAGATCTCGGCCTACTGAGTAGCTAGGATCATAGATGTGAGACAATAGGGCCCAAAAACCTGATACTTCAAACTATTTTGGTGTTTAACGGACTTAACAAGACTAACAATAAGGAGCCGGGAGTGTTGCCTAGTGGTAGAGTGCTTAGCTAGTATACAGGGTTCAATTCTTTGGAACCACATACACAAAAGTCCTAGGTTCAATTCTTTGGTACCACATACATAGAAACGTTGTGCTCTGACTCAAGTGGTAGAGCAATAGCCTTGAGAAAGCTCAAGGACAGTGCCCAGGCCCTGAGTTCAAGTCTCAGGGGGACTAGAGGGGAAGGAAGACTAATAAGATTAAAATGTTTATTTCTCATTATTCCTCAGCCTTCAATCAGGATATTAATTACTTCTAGTTTATATTAGAGGGGTGACTATGAAAAATAACCTATATATGTTTAGCGCAGAAAATGCTTTCAAGAAGGGACTTTTAATTGGGCACAAACAGAAAATGTTGTCGATCATTGACTTTTCACTTAGAAGTTAATATTTAGGAAGAATTAGGTTCTGAGTGTGTATTATGTGCTAGTCACCATACTAAAGAGATTGAATCACATTATTTCATTTGGCCCTATAAAGTAGGTACTATTATCAGCATACCTATTTCAGTAGAGCTTTGATTTTGTACCATGCTCTGCCAGTAAATGATAGAATCATTATTTGAATCCAGAAGAGATCCTTACTTCCACTGCTGCTTAAAATAGCCATCTTTATGTATAATAGATCTTAAGATAATTTAAAATCCCCAGAAAATTAAAGTTACAACACAAACTTCATAAACAGTGACTGGATTTCCTTTCAGCCCTTTCTTAAATATGCCAAAAATAATTTTAGATCATGAGCTTTCCTAAACCTTTAACCATTTATGGTGCTCTCTGCTGTACCTACCTATTATAACAATTTAAAAAAAAAAATTAACACTGGACCAATTATTTTCAAAAGCCCAGAGATACTAATCAAGTGATCCTAATAATCTTAAACACTATTCTCAAGCTAAAAAAGATAAATGGAGATTGAGAAACTTGTATTATAGAGTGCTACTATTCATATAAAATTACCCTGTGAATTAGGGTAATTTCAATCAGATCTTATAAAATTGAAATTTTTCTCCAGACTAGAATTAAAGCAACTATAAGATAGTTTAGGAGCCCAAACTTTGAAACATAAAATGCTTTTCCACATGGTAAATTAAACACCAGCAGTCACTAAGGGCTAAGGTGAATACAACAGTTATTAGAAAAGTGGTAACTAAAGATGGGGGGTGGGTGGGGGGTGGGGGGGAGGGTAATGGGTACCAAGACATGTGAAAGGGTATCAATGTATGCACCTTCTATCTGGCAAATATCATGTAACCCTTTTATTAATTACAATAAAAATATATATATATAAAAAAAGAAAAGTGGTAACAAATAAAATTACAAAATACTGACCTATTCACCTCATGGCTATTCTCTACCTGAATGCAGACTATTATTACTCACAGACAGCATGCTATTTCAATGAAAGCTAATGTCTTACTATATAGTATCCTGAGGTTAGGTATTTTTGTGTGTTTGTGTGTGTGTGTGCACATGCGCGCACACTTTTTTTTTTTTGGTGGGTCATGGGGGTTGAACTTGGCCTGGGCACTATCCCTGAGCTCTTCAGCTCAAGGCTAACGCCCTACCCTCAATCAAAGCCCACTTCCCATTTTCTAGAGGTTAACTGGAAATAAAGATTCTCAGGTTCTTTTGTGCCTGGGCTGGCTTTGAACCTTGATCCTCAGAGTAGCTAGGATTACAAGTGTGAGCCACCGTGCCGGCTTCCAACATTTTATAAGCATTAAGCATTAAAAACTCAGTAATGTGGGTCTGGGAGTTGGGACTAGAGGTTAGAGTGCTTGTCTAGCATACACGGAGACCTGGGTTCGATTCCTCAGTACCACATACATAGAAAAGCCAGAAGTGGTGATGTGGCTCAAGTGGTAGAGCACTAGCCCTGAGGAAAAAAAGCCCAAGGACAGTGCTTAGGCCCTGCGTTCAGTTCCCAGGACAGAAAGTGGTGGCTCACGCCTGTAATCCTAGCTACTCAGGAGGCTGAGATCTGAGGATCCCAGTCCAAAGCCAGGCAAGGTACTAAGTGTGAGAATCTTACCTCCAATTAACCACCAGAAAACCAGAAGTTGTATTGAGGCTCTAGGGGTAGCCTTGAGCTGAGAGCTCAGGAACAAAGCCCAGGCCCAGAGGTAGGGTGGTAGCCTAGAGCTGCAGAGCTCATGGACAATACACAAGCCCAGGGTTCAACCCCTTGACTGACCCCCCCCCAAAATCTCAGTAATATTTTTATGACTGCATTTATGACTATAATAGTTGTTCACACACAACAAACTGGTTTACATAAAAATAAAAAATAAAAATCAGAGGGGCTGGGAGTTTGGCCTAGTGGTAGACTGCTTGTCTAACATATTCACGAAGACCGGGGCTTGATTCCTCAGTACCACATACATAGAAAAAAGCCAGGAGTCCTTAATGTACTATGTTATCTCTCATCTCTTTTGCTGTCCCTTGGTTATCTCATATTGTTACAGTATTTCACCTTGTTATCTGATATATTGGATATATGTGTATTTGGTTATTTGAAACTGGATAAGGAAGGGGGGAAAACAAGATGAGGGGTGGGGAGGGGGAGGGAAATGGGGACTAAGACATGAGAAAGGGTATCAATGTATGTTAAGTAATGCACCTTCTATCTGGTGAATATAATGTAACCCTTCTATTAATTACAATAAAAAATAAATGGAAAAAGAAAAAAAGTTAAATAAGTAGATATTCTAGAAGGTATATACATTTACTTGCCAGAAATGAGTTGTCTGCAGCAAATATTAAAGAGTCTGTCTTTCTGTTCAATTTTAATGTATCGGGAATGTTAATGATACTGCATTCTTTACACTACAAGGTTGTTGCTTTTATTTCAAGTGATATATATTTAAAATATAGCAATTATATATCATTGTAACCAAAAAAGAAAGAAAGAAAGACAGGAAGAAAGAAAGAAAGACAGAAGCCAGGAGTGGTGCTGTGGCTCTAGTGATGGAGCACTACCCTTGAGAAAGCCCAGACTGGCAAAAACCAACCAATCAACCAACCAACCAGTGTGTATATACTGTTAATTTCCTACCTCACTAATCACTCTTTTTTTAGCCAGTTCTGGGGCTTGAACTCAGGGCCTGGACAATGTCCTTGAGCTTTCTCCAGGCTAGTGCTCTACCACTTGAACCATAGTACCACTTCCAGTTTTTTCTGCGTACCAGGGAATCAAACTAAAGGCTTCCTGCATGCTAGGCCAGCACACTACCATTAGGCTATGCTCCAGCCTCATTAATCACTTTTTTTTTTTTTTTTTTTTGGCCAGTCCTAGGCTTGAGCTCAGGGTCTGAGCACTGTCCTTGGACTTTCTCAAGGCTAGAGCTCTACCACTTGAGCCTCAGCACCACTTCCAGCTCTTTTTTCTATGTGGTACCAAGGAATCGAACCCGGGTCTTCATGCTAGGCAAGCACTCTACTACTAGGCCAAACTCCAGACTCTTCACTAATCACTCTTAAGGATTATCATATTGTATGTCATGCACATAACCATGCCACAGAAAACTTATATTCAAATATCCTAGAAGCTATCTGGTAATAAGGTTATCAGGTATATATTATTATTGTATCTTGTTCTGTTGTTTGTAGGGCTTGAATTCTGGGCTTGGGAGCTGTCCCTGAGCGCTAAGGCTCAAGGCTAGCACTCTCCCACTTTAAACCACAGCTCCACTTCCATTTTCTTGGTGGTTAATTAGAGATAGGAGTAATAGACTTTCATGCCTTGACTGGCTTTGAACCATGACTATCACATCTGAATCTCCTGAGTAGCTAGGATTAAAGGCATGAGCCCAGTGTGTATTTTTAAATTATCAAACAAGGATATATCTAATAATGGGTTCAGGAAGTAGGTACAAAGTTATTAAATAGAGGAAGTATAGACAGGAGATTCCAATTCAATTGTGTGACAGGAAGTACTAGCTATGAATTTTTAGAAACAGGAATACCAAGTTTTATGTGGACCAAAGACAAAAAGGAAAAGTTGCTGGTGAATAAGGCCAAAAGGAAATTCTTTTAGTAGAACATCTTGCAAATACAAAAAAAAAAAAATTCAAAAATTATTCCAAAAGCTAAAAAAATAATTAGCCCTTAACTTTTTGACTAGACTTTTGTGCGAATGTACTTCCTTAGTGTACTGAGCCTGAATTTTGCAGTTTATCTAAAAGAAAATAAGTGTATTAATCAGGTTTTACACATTTCTTAAGAAGATAAGGATGGCTTGTAACATTAAATTATGAGTTTCCTATCTTAAAATTTAATGATTAACCTTCTTTTCAAGAAGCACAATATAAGAATAATACTTAGGCATGGTGGCTCACACCTGCAACCTTAGCTACTCAAAGAGGCTGAGATCTGAGGATCATGGTTCAAAGCTGGCCCAAGCACTAAAAATGTCTGAGACTCTTTTTTTCTTTTTTTTTTTTTTTTTTTGTCGTGGGGGGGGGCTTTAACTCTGGGCCCCGGCACTGTCCTTAAACTCTTCAGCTCAAGGCTACTGCCCTACCCCTGGGCCTGAGAGATGTCCTAGAGCTCTTCAGCTCAAAACTACCACCCTACCCCTTGAGTCTCAGCCCTATTTCCCATTTTCTAGTGGTTAATTGGAGATGAGTCTCACATTCTTAGTGCTTGGGCTGACTTTGAACCTTGGTCCTCAGATCTCAGCTTCCTGCTGTAGCTAGGATTACAGGGGTGAGCCACCGCTGCCTAGCAGTCCAGAGACTCTTACCTCCAATTAATCACCAGAAAAGGGGAAGTGGCACTATGGCTCCAGGGGTAGGGCAGTAGCTTTGAGCTTAAGAGCTCAGGGACAACTCTCAGCCTGGAGTTCAAGTCCTAAAAAGGACAAAAAAAAGGGGGGGGGGCCGGGAGTTTGGCCTAGTGGTAGAGTGCTTGCCTAGCATGCACGAAGATCCGGGTTAGATTCCTCCGTACCACATACATAGCAAAAAGCCGGAAGTGGTACTGAGGCTCAAGTGGTAGAGTGCTAGCCTTGAGAAAGTCCAAGGACAGTGCTCAGGCCCTGAGCTCAAGCCCAAGACTGGCCAAAAAAAAAAAAGGGGGGGGGGGGCAGGAGTATGGCTAGTGGTAGAGTGTTGGTCTAGCATATAAAGTCCTGGGTTCAATTTCTTGATATCACATACAAAGGAAAAGCCAGAAGTGGTGCTGTGGCTCCAGTGATAGAGCACTAGCCTTGAAAAAGCTCGAGGACACTGCTCAGGTCCCGAGTTCAAGAAAAAGAAAACCAAACACCGGTTTACAGCCAGGCTTTGGTGGCTCACTAGCTAGTAATCCTAGCTAATCATAAGACTGAGATCTGAGGATACTACAGCTTACTCTGGCATAAGTATGTGAAACTCATTGCCAAATAACCAACAGCTGGAAGTGTATGTATGGTTCAAGTGGTAAGCACCAGATTTGAACAAAAAGCTAAGGGAGAGGGCTGGGAGTCTGGCCTAGTGGTAGAGTGCTTGCCTAGCATGCAGGAAGACCCGGTTCAATTCCTTGGTACCACATACTCAGAAAAAGCCAGAAGTGGTGCTGAGGCTCAAGTGGTAGAGCTCTAGCCTTGAAAAAAGTCCAAGGACAGTCCTCAGGCCCTGGGCTTAAGCCCAGGACTGGCAAAAAAAAAAAAAAAAGCTAAGGAAGCATTCAGGCCTTGATATCATGCCTTGGTTCACATGCGTGCGCCTGTACACGTACGCGAGTGCACACGCACGCACACGTGCACATACACACACAGAGGTTAGGAGATGTTTGCTGTTCAGTGATTGAAAACAAGCTCAGCAAGCAAGAGGCTAGTGCTACATTCTGAGCCTTGTGACACACAGAGAAAATTGTACGTCCGGGGCTGGGAGTTTGGTCTAGTGGTAGAGTGCTTGCCTAGCATGCATGAAGACCCGATTCGATTCCTCGGTACCACATACATAGAAAAAAAAACCAGAAATGGTGCTGACGCTCAAGTGATAGAGCTCTAACCTTGAGAAAGTCCAAGGACAGTGCTCAGGCCCTGAGCTCAAGCCCAACACTGACAAAAAAAAAAAAAAAAATTGTACGGCCTACTTAAATGTTAACAGTAACTTTTATGTAAATTTTTGTTACTCTTAAAGCCAAAATCATCTTGTGATATTTTTTTGTATGTATGCCAGTCCTGAGGGTGTGGAACTGTCTCTAAGCAGTCTTAAAACTCAGCACTCTAGCATTCTTAACACTCCAGTCACAGCTCCACTTTCAACTTTTGGTGGTTAAACGGAGGTAAGAGATTTTCTTCCCCAGTTGGCTGCGAACCATGATTCCCAGATCTCAGCCTGTAATCTCAGGATTACAGATGGGAGCCATCAGCGCCCAGCAGATATAATTAATTTTTAAACATACATCTAAACAAGGGCAAGGTCTTCAATCCTGCACTATAGAGTGAAAAGGAGGCGCTATTTTCAATTAGCGTCTTTCAAATGATCTCAATTACTTATTGCCAACAAATGCTAGTTATGAAAATCTAAGTGTATGTTTCTACTTCAGCTGATTCCTTCATTCAATAAAGTGCAAATCTCGAAATCAGAAGAGCAAGATCTCTAAGTGAATAGGATTTTCTAGAAGGAGTTGTAGTTTTGGAAATAGGAGTTAGGAGACGTTCCCCACACCTAGGCCTTCAGCGGGATGATGGCCAAGAATGCTAAGGTCAACTATTTCTAATTCTAGGTCACACTTGGCTCAGCCCTCTCAAAAACTGTGTTAGGCTTCTGTGAACTCCCATCAAGTTCTGTGCAACCTAGGATAGTTTCGTAGGCTCAGGAAGGCCTGGAACGATCGGCTTGGCTTGACCACTTCAGGGAGGTCTCCAGGAAAAGAAAACTGGGAAGGCAAAGCTTCAACTTTATGCAAACCCTCTTAAGGCAGTCACACCTAACTCTGTATAGCGACAGGGCTGTGTTCTCGAAAGATCTGCACCTTTCCAACTGAAATGTCATCCCCAGACGGGCTGCTGGAGGAACCAGTGGCGCTCAGCCCACGCCCCTCTTCTTCGTGTGCCTGTCCCAATGCCAGCTGGGCTGCCTGTCCCCAGACAAACCCCTCCCAGAGGGGCCGCTGGCTGGGGCCCCCAGCCTGTTGACTGCAGGGGGTCCTGGCCTGGATGATTTTGGCCACCAGAGAGGATCCGCGCCGGGGTCAGTCCGGGGAGACCCGAGGGGGCGCGAGGGGTCTCTCCGGAGAGGGGAAGGGCGTCTCACCTTGACCCTGATCTCGTAGGTGGTGAAGCGGCCCCGGCCGACCCCCACAGTCTGAGGGTTGCTCACGTCGATCTCGAGGAAGTTGCTGGGCGGCCCGTAGGCGTCATTCAGGTTCTGCGGTTTGGTGATCAGCCGCCGGGTGTCCGCCACCGTCTCCGCCATTTCGCTGAAGCCGCAGCCGCCGCCGCCGCCGCCGCCGCCGCCGCGGGCTCTTCCCACCCCCTCCGAATTCCACGGACGCCGCCGAGGCCGCCCACCGCGGGGACACGGGATTCGCGCGCACCGGTCGAGAAGCGAACGAGCACGTAAGACGGACGTTCAGTCAGCGAGCGAAGCTCCGCCCCACACGCTCCCCGGGGCTTCCGCCAGGGGAGAAAACGCTGACTCGTCTGAACGCAGCGTCCGAGCAGGGGAGGCCTTGCGGAGGCCGGGGAGGGGCCCTAAGGGGTCGGAGCTGAGGAGAAGCGGTATCACGGGACTTGCGGTCAAGAACGAGTTCCCGCAAAACTACAACACCCACAATGCACCACACCGCGCCGCCATCGGGCCACGGCCGAGGCGCTGTAGCGCCCGACGCTGGGGGCGGGGCTTCCGGTATCTCTGTGACTACAACTGAGGAGCCCCGGAAACGGCTTTCCGACCTTAGGGGTGTGGTGGGTGGGGCATGCAGGCTTTGGGGTGCCAAAGTCTGGGCTCGCTCAGATGGAGATATAAGGTGTCATAAGCCACTCTCTCCACGGTCCTACGATGAGCTACTGGAAATGCCTTTAGTAAAAAGTCTCAAGTGATGATTTTTGGCACAGCCTTACTTTCATCAGACATAGCTGGTAAAAGGGAGGTGAAAATGTCAAAACCTGGCAAGAGCCAGGTCGAATCCTTTCTGATCTATGCGCCAAGAATGATAGCCTGAAAGCTGCTTTGAGAACCCTACGTCTGGGTGATGTTCTCACAAAGTTCTGAGAAATTTTTCTTAAGTTGTAAATGTGCCAACGTTGCACTTGAAATGCAACTCTGATAAGCCTTTATAGGAACTGAGAGGCAAGGGATGGGGGCGGGGAGGGGGAGAGAGAATGTGCCTGCAGCTCTTTGGGAAGGCTGAGTCAGGACAATCTCAAATTCCAGTTCAGTGTGAGCTAGTTAGCTCGACCTTGCTTAAAGTCAAAGTATCCGAGAGGGAGAAATGAATGACTAAACTACAACCTGGGTCATCTCAAAGAGTACAATTAACTGCAAACATCGAGCTTTGAGATGGGATTAATTTCTCTAAATAGTTATCTTCCTTGATGTTATCGTCTCACGATGATTTCTGCATTGGTATGTTTATAGGGTTAATAAAAATTGAGCCTTTTGGTCATGGGGCTTGAACTCTAGGCCTGGGCGCTGTCTCTGAGCTCTGACACTCAAGCCTACCACACAACTCCTGGGCCTGGGCCCTGTCTCTGAGCTCTTCAGCTCTGGGCTACGGTCCAACCCCTTGAGCCACAGCCTCACTTCCGGTTTTCCAGTTATTAATTGGAGATAAGTCTCTTGTTCTTGAGGCTATGAATTTGGCCTAGTGGTAGAGTGCTTGCCTAGCATGCATGAATCCCGAGTTCTATTCCTTGGTACCACATACACAGAAAAAGCCAGAAGTGGTGCTGAGGCTCAAGTGGTAGAGTTCTAGCCTTGAGAAAGTCCAAGGACAGTGCTCAGGCCCTGAGTTCAAGCTCCAGGACTGACAAAAAAAAATTTAAATTGGTAGTAAAAGATTATTAGCTTTGTATCTATGTTTACACAGCAGTTACATGGAAAAGGAAAGTGCAATTGCCTTAGTTAAAATATGTATCTTTAGTAAAAATTTTTTTTTTTTTTTTTGCCAGCCCTGGGCTTGAGCTCAGGGCCTGAGCATTGTCCTTGGACTTTCTCTCAAGGCTAGAGCTCTACCACTTCAGCCTCAGCAACACTTCTGGCTTTTTTTTTTATGTATGTGGTACCAAGGAATCAAACCTGGGTCTTCGTGCATGCTAGGCAAGCACTCTACCACTAGGCCAAACTCCCGGTCTAGTAAAATTTTATATTCATTTTTAATTTGAAAAAACTTGAGCAATATAGAACACAATGTTAAGTAGTGTAACTGTGGAGAGATTCAAAACAAACCTGGAAATACCTTTTAAACTACAAAAATTAGAAAACTACAAAGTATCTACATCGTGAACAAAGTTATTTTATTTACCAAAAGCAAAAAAAAAAGGTTAAATATAAGTTGACATGAATATTCACACATTTTTTTGGAAATATCTAAATGTTTATATTGCAAAAGACTCTAGTTGCAAAAGATGAAAACCTCAATATTTTAAAATCATTTTAACTAGTCAAAATACACCAAAAAATAAAAGATGTTTAATATAAAAAAAAAAAGGAAGAAATCAGAGTTGCTTCAGTGGACAGACAAGGCCAATATTCTGAAGAGGGAAAAAAAGGGCTAAAACTACAAAGATTGGGCTAGGCTGAGGTTTTACTATATTGTCAACTTCAGATTCAAGAAAAATACTTTTAAAAGATCAAATCATTTTGATGTAAGAAGAGACAAGAAACAAGAGTCAAGTGATTCAACTGTGAACTTGGATGATTTTATTGGTCTTAATTTTGAGTGGAAGATATTGAAACTATAGAGAAATCACATGTTGGAAAATGAACTAGTAACAGTCAATACTCCCTACATGGGGCCAGGAGGTTGGCCTACTGGTTAAAGTGCTTGCCTAGCATGCACGAAGACCCGGGTTCGATTCCTTGGTACCACATACATAGACAAAAGCCGGAAATGGTGCTGAGGCTCAAGTGGTAGAGCTCTAGCCTTGAGAAAGTCCAAAGACAAGGCTCAGGCCCTGAGCTCAAGCCCAGGACTGGCAAAAAAAAAAAAAAAATACTCCCTACATATACACCAGAAAAAGACAAGTAGGAAAGAAGGTTCTGGAATGTCAGGTGACCTGGCTACTGAGCTTTGGGTTGATTTGGCTAATGTGGTTAAATTAGCAGTAAGGGAGGTGTTCAGACACTTATTTAACCTCCCCCACTGCTCCAGCTGTGGTTCTCCAGAATCTGGGTATTAAAATGGAATGGGACATCCATCTTGTATAGAAATGGACCACTCTTTATTCAAGTGTATATGGCAAGCTTCTGTCTCCTGTAAAACCTCCAGTCCAGGTCGGGAGTTTGGCCTAGTGATACAGTGCTTGCCTAGCATATACGAAGATCCAGGTTTGATTCCTTGGTACCACATACATAGAAAAAAAGTCAGAAGTAGTGCTGAGGCTCAAGTGGTAGAACTCTAGTCTTGAGAAAGTCCAAGGACAGTGCTCAGGCCCAGAGCTCAAGCCCCAGAATGGCAAAAGCAAACAAAAAAAAAACCCCTCCAGTCCAGCTCTTAAGGACTGAACTATGACTCAGGTGCTAGAGTGCTTCCTTAGCACGCTAGGGTAAGATCCTGAATTCAGTCCTTGCTGGGGGATGGGGGGAGGGAAACCTAACTAAAGTTTGTTCAAGAAGATAGTCTTTGTCAATAGTGTCAACTCTGTAAAAACAATAGTTGGAATTCTGTAGTATTTACTTTGAAGTAAAGGAGAAACCTTAAGGTTTCTCACAGACCTTCCTCATCCACCACGAGTTATTAATCTCACTAAGAAGCATTTCCTCTGAAGCTCCTTTCTCAGAAGGAAAGCAACTGTGAACTTTGCTTTAAGAGGAAAGATCAACAACCAGAGGAAGAATAGACTATAGATTTCTATTCTTTCCAAAGCAGCTCCCAGAGATAACCTCAGAGATTTTTATAACAACCTTTGTGGGGAAGGGAGCAGTGCCAAATAGCAATTTGAGTTCTTAGTAGGACAATTGGTCTTCTTAGACCTTGTTTTAAAAAAAAAAATGAGGTATAATGGAAGGGTCCCATTTCAGGACCAGTGGCATGTGCTCTTGTTAGGTGAATAAATGTTTTTCTTAGAACTTTTAGACCTTAGGGGCCGGGAGTTTGACCTAGTGGTTAAAGTGCTTGCCTAGCATGCATGAAGACCCGGGTTCGATTCCTCGGTACCACATACATAGAAAAAAGCCGGAAGTGGTGCTGAGGCTCAAGTGGTAGAGCTCTAGCCTTGAGAAAGTCCAAGGACAGTGCTCAGGCCCTGAGCTCAAGCCCAGGACTGGCAAAAAAAAAAAAAAAAAGAACTTTTAGACCTGCTAGCTGCTGGTGGTTCATGCCTGTAATCCTACCCGTTCAGGAGGCTGAGATCTGGGGATCATAGTTCAAAGCCACAGTTCAAAGTATGTGAGACTCTTACCTCCAGTTAGTCACCAGAAAACTAGGAGTGGTGCTGTGGTTCAAAATGGTAGAGTAGTAGCCTTCAGCAAAAAGAGCACCCAGGCCTTGAGTTCAAGCCCCACAGCTGACAAAAAGAAATGACAACTCTTGGACCCTTTTGGTCATCCAGTTATAAACATGTGCCAAAATATATACAATATCTACAAATATATACATGTAAATAATACACTTCTATCTGGAAGTAGAGTGGGCAGCACAAAGGGGAGAAATGATGGTAGACATAACACAGCGCCTGGCTCTCTTTTCTTTCTTTCTTTCTTTCTTTCTTTCTTTCTTTCTTTCTTTCCTTCCTTCCTTCCTTCCATCCCAGTCCTAGGGCTTGAACTCAGGGCCTAAGCACTGTCCCTGAGCTTCTTTTGCTCATTCTACCACTTGAGCCACAGCACCACTTCTGTATTTTTCTGTTTATGCAGTACTAAGGAATTGAACCCAGAGCTTCATGCATGCTAGGCAAGTACTCTACCACTAAGCATATTTCTAGTCCTTGCTTCTAAGCTCTTATGGTCTGGTCACAGGGATATAAAAATAAATAAGCTATGTATATCAATAGAGCTATATATCATGGTCTTGGGGGGAAAAAAGTACCAAGGGAAGGATTTCAGAAATAAGCACTAGTTAAGCTCTGGTGGCTCATATCTGCAATGCTAGCTACTCCAGAGGCTGAAATCTGAGGATAACAGCCCTGGCAGGAAAGTTCATTTAATCTCTACCAAAAAAGATGTGGCTCGTGTGGTAGAACTCTAATCTTGAGTGAAAGAGGCCCCAGAAAGTGGAGGGAGGGGAAGAAGAGGAGGAGGGAGGGAAATTAGGGGAACAGCCCCTCTCCACTTCCTCCTTACCTGCCTGAAACCAGTAATCTCCTGACTGTGAGTCAGCAAAGGGCTACAGACTCTGAGGTCACTTTCTCATCTACTGAGGTCACATCCTGGACTGCCTTCAACCCCTGGGCTGTGAGAGGTTGCCTAGGCTCTGAGATCGCTTCCAGATCTGCTGTAGTCCTGTCTTCTGCCTTTGCTTGTGTAATCCAGCTCAGTGCAAGTTTTTTTTTTCCCCCTTCCTCTCCTTACCCGTCTATTTCAGCACACCTCCACCTTATGTGGGCCCTAAGTTTGTTTTCCCTTCAATATCGTCTTTTCTGCCTGAACTATATGGGTTTCCTTTCCTTTCTGGTGAACCTTACAGGAGAGAGGAGGGAAAGAAGAAAGAAGGGAGGGAAGGAGGAAGGGAGGGAGGGAAGAAGGGAGGGAGGGAAGGAGGGAGGGAGGGAGGGAAGAAGGGAGGGAGGGAGGGAGGAAGGAAGGAAAGGAGCGAGTAATAAAATGAAAAGTTGGTGTGGGTATTTTTTTTTTGTAACTCAACCTCCGGGTGAGTCTAGGATCTTGTGCTTGTTAAGCATTTATTCCACTTTCAGAGCCACATCTCTAGCCCAGTGGTAGTTATTAGAGAGGCAAATTAGTTGTGATTTGGGTGTGCATGTCTGAGCATGGTCCACGCCAAAGATAGAGATAAACATGGGAGGTGCAGAGTAAAGAAAGGGCATGACCCATCTGGAGAACTATACATAGTTCTAGGTATATTGCAATGCAAAGAAAACATGACAAAGATTTAGGCCAAAGAAACAAAACCATGTTTAATGTATTTATACATTTTGATATCACCTAATTTACTCTACAGGAAAACATTATAGGAATTGCTTTTTAGTTTAGTTCCAAAGGCTGTCAGATTTGAACTATAACTGAACTAGCCAGGATTACCTGGCATTGCTTTTTGTTTCTATTTTCTTTAGCACTTTTCTGTCAATAAGACCAAATTCTTTTTAGCTCACTAGAACATTAATTCTTCTTGATAGAATGAATTGCTGTCTGATTCTAGAATCAAAAAGAAATCCAGTTAAGATCTTTAACTTGTGATAATATTGTCTGCAATAGGCCTTAGTCCAAGGAATATATTGATTCATAGTTGTATTTGCAGAGGAAGTTCTTTTAAATTTTCATCTGGGAATACATTCCTGTTTGAGGATATATTTATAATCTATAGCCTGGGCATGGTAGAAAACCTGATGAGTACTATTGGACCAAGTTTTGGTCCAGTAATTTGTTCCAAAATCTATAATTACCTCAAAACAGTATGCTCATATAACATTGGTCACCTATCACACCATGCACTCACCTTGGTAGACATTCGTTATTTCTTTTAGTGGGATTGAATTGGACAGTGTGTTACTATGCAACCTGCTATGCAGTCCTAGAATTTGCTAAGTTGCACAGTCTTGCCTCAAACTTAAGATACTCCAGCTTAAGATACCCTGGTACTAGAATTACAGGTGTATGCCATCATCATTGGCTACCATTTGCTATTCTATTTTACTAACTAAACCAAATTTGTCTAAAAATAGTCTCACCCATTTACCCTCAAATGATTCCCAAACTTTTCTACTACAAATATTATCAATATTCCTATTATTTGGGTTTATGACTTCGAGCGGGCTTTTTAGTTTTAGTTTTGTTTTCCTCTATCTTTCCTTTACTGTGCTGTCCCATCTTAGTTTGATTAATGTTAAATGAGAAAGAACTCCATACTACTTCTATTTTTCTCATGTTTCCAGTTTATTATACAAAATGCTAGCATGATTTGCATGTTACTGTTACTTTTTTTTTTTTTTTTTTTGCTAGTCCTGGTGCTTAAGCTCAGGGCCTGACCACTATCCTTGAGCTTTTTCAAGACTAGAGCTCTACCATTTGAGCCACAGCACCACTTCTGGCTTTTTCTATGTATGTGGTACTGAGTAATCAAACCCTGGTCTTTGTGCATGCTAGGCAAGCGTTCTACCACTAGGCCAAACTCCTAGCCTTATTATTGATATATATATTTTTTTGTCAGGATAATGTGTAGAGCCATTACAGTTACATTCATTAGGTAGTAGGTGCATTACTTCTCACACGTTGATACCCCTTCTAATGTTTTTGTCCCCAATTCCCTCCCCTGACCCCGTCCCAATTACTGTTGCTGTTTTGTATTATAAATATCCCGTTAGTGGGGCTGGGAGTTTTGTCTAGTGGTAGAGTGATAGCCTAGCATGCACAAAGACCTGGGTTCAATTCCTTGATACCACATACATAGAAAAAAGCTGGAAGTGGCCGGGCGCAGTGGCTCGAGCCTGTAATCCTAGCTACTCAGGAGGCTGATATCTGAGGGTCATAGTTCAGAGCCAGCCTAGGCACTAAAAAGTCAGTGTGACTCTTATCTCCAATTAAGCACTAGAAAACTGGAAGTGTTGCTATGGCTCAAGGGGTAGGGTGGTAGCTTTGAGCTGAAAAGCTCAGGGACAATGCCCAGGTCTAGAGTCCAAGCCCCACCACCACCACCAACAAAAAAATGGAAATGGTGCTGTGCTTCAAGTGGTAGAGCACTAACTAGCCTTGAGAAGGCCCAGGGAGAGTGCCCAGGCCTTGAGTTCAAGGCTCAGGCTTGGCAAAAATAAATACATAAATAAATATCCCTTAGCTAGAAATTTATATTTTATATGCCTGTCTGAGATGAAGACAATATTCTGAGGAAGTCAATTCTATTTAATCTTGGGTTTGATAGCAGAGATAAGCAAACTCGAGTAACTATAAAGAAGTTACCTCTCTTGTCTGTGTCTCTATTCATATGTAAAATGGGAACACTAAGAGTACCTACTTATAGGGTGAGTATAAGTATTCAAAAATTATTTGGAAGGCATTTGGAAAAGTGCAAGATACACAGTAAACTCTGAAATATTGAGTTTCTCTATAGTAATTTTTAGCTTATCTAGAAATGATATGGTTGGAAAAATCAAATGATTTTGGTGATATTTGGCTAGTTTCATGAGCTGACAATAGCAATGGAATGTAGTATCTAAATGAATCTAATAGTGGAATACCTGGTGATCCTTTTGACTGGAAACCTTAGTTTAAATCTGGTAGGAGGTTTCAACACCTACATTTATTTATTTATTTATTTATTTATTTATTTATTTATTTATTTATTTTTTGCCAGTCCTGGGCTTGAGCTCAGGGCCTGAGCACTGTCCTTGGACTTTCTCAAGGCTAGAGCTCTACCACTTGAGCCTCAGCACCACTTCCGGCTTTTTTCTATGTATGTGGTACCGAGGAATTGAACCTGGGTCTTCATGCATGCTAGGCAAGCACTTTAACCACTAGGCCAAACTCCCGGCCCTTATTTATTTTTTTCATATATTTTTTATTGTAATTAAATTATTGCAATTGTTTTCCCCCTTCCCTATCCTATTTCAAATAAGCAAATACCCATATATACAATATATCAGATAACAAAGTGAAATACTGTAACAATATGAGATAACCAAGGGATGGCAAAAGAGATGAGAGATAACATAGAACATTGAGGACAACAATCACTCATTATATGGCTTTTGTTTCTATATCCTGGAGGTCCTTTCATTTAGTGTCATACTATATGGCCTTATGTATCTAGGTTTTGTTCTATTGTAAATCTCTTCTAACATCTACATTTATTTACTGCTGTTTTAGATTCAAAATAGTTTTCATAGACATTTCTTTTGAATGCAATATCAGTTAATTAGGTCTCAAAACAGTTACCATATGAGATTTATATTACCTAAGCTTGAATTTAAGAAAGCCAAGATTGTCAAAATATGGTTAGTTTCAAGGTAAATTTTTGAAAAACTAACTTGCATACTGCATTGTGGATAACAAGGTTAAATAAAGGTTCTAATAAGACAAACAGTGACAATTTAAATAAATCAGATGTTTTTGTAGAAGATTACTCTGTGATTTTCTCCAATTATTCATGACATTTCACCCATTCATATTGTGATCTGCTTTAATAGTGGAAGAAAAAAAAAAGCCTTGTCTCCTTGTTTATTCTTTGTTCTCAAGGAGATAAGCTGTTTATAAAGATACGTTATTTGTTATTTAAATCACTTTTACTGAAGTTGTTTATTTCCTTGTTTCAGTTTCTAAAAATATTGCAACAATTGTAATGCTTCTTAGAGATGTCTATTCAATCCAGAGTGATTTGTACTGAAATTCTTTGCTAAATGGGCACAGGTGCTAATGTGTATGATTTACTAGAGTGAGTCAAAACTAATAAATGCTTTAAAAAATAATAAAAATGTACTTGTGTCAACTTCTAAAATCTGTAATTAAAAATATTTTAGACCTAAAGCCTTAGATATTTGTAAAGTTCTACATCTATACATGTCATTTCATTAATATTTAATAATAGTAATAATAAGGATGGTCATAATAAATTAGGCTTAGCACTGAAACCATAAGCAGAAAATTGTATAATTTAAATCTGGAAATCTATTTCTTAGGAAATGCCCTTTAATCATTTTGCAGACTTTGAAGATTATAATTATTACATAAAAGTAATTACATTAAAGATAATTTACATGGCAGTAAAGTATTAAATTAAAGCTGAAAACTGTACATGTAAATAGAATATTTAAAAAATATTGGACATCAAAGGTGAAATTATATCCCTTGTTTCAAGCTTTCTCTCTCTTTTTTTTTTTTTTGTCATTCCTGGGCTTGAGCTCAGGGTCTGAGCACTGTCCTTGGATTTTCTCAAGGTCAGAGCTCTATGATGTCAGCCTCAGCACCATTTTTGGCTTTTTTCTATGTATGTGGTACCAAGGAATCAAACCTGGGTTTTCATGCATGCTAGGCAAGCACTCTACCACTAGGCCAAACTCCCGGCCCCTTGTTTCAAGTTTTCTATTCAAATACTCCAAAATAAATTTTGGTGATCTGATCCTTAAAAAGTACACATCTTTATGTATCAATCTATAAAGTTAAACTATGGCTTCTCCTGGGTAATCAACAGGATTGATATGTTAAATAAAGTCTAGTGAATTTGATATTGTAAAGGGACAGTTGATTATTTCCTAGAACTAAAGGTTCCAAATGCAGCTGGGTTGATTTGATATCATAATTTATAGTATATATTCCTGCTGAGTAAGCCCTGCATACTGCAAACTCGGATCTGTGGATGCACATCTCTCCCTTTGAAGTTGATGAGAATTGCTTGGGGTAAGTGAGATACATGCTGGGAAAATTGGGCTCTTGTGATTGGTGTGGATAGACATTAGAAGTCTCCTGACACTTCCTTCATCTGGTCCCTCTGTTTTCTCCAGTCCTGGTTTTGGCAGACAAAGCTAAGCTTTGGGAATGAACATTTCTTAAAGTAGATATTATCAAATAACTAAAAAGCATCCAGGTTCTATCATCCAAAGAACCTTGAGAACTTCATTATCAGTGAAGTAGGGTAAATAAAACTTAATTTGATTCAAATCTTATCCAACTGATCTCTCTAAGATGCCTACTTGAAAAACAAAACAATAACAAGCTGATTCCTTTGAAGTCTAGGCCAACTCCCTATAATTCTGAGTGTAGTCACCTGGAGCAAGAAGTATAAACAAATGAGTCCATATAGTTTCATGTGACAGGCGAATTTTAATTCCATTGAATAAGTGGGCATAGACTTGAAAAAAAATAGTTTCGTTTTCATTAGATTACCTGGGCACCACACATTAAATTTGAATAACTACTCCATGATAGACTTTTTTTGTTGTTGTTAGTTGGGGGCTTGGACTCTGGACCTAGGAGATGTCCCTGAGCACTTCAGCTCAAGGCTACAACCCTACTCCTTGAGCCACAGCCCAACTTCCGATTTTCTAGTGGTTAATTGAGATGAGTGTCTCATGTTCTTTAGTGCCCAGACTGGCTTTGAACCAAGATTCTCAGGTCTCAGCCTCCTGAGTAGTTAGGATCATATGGGTGAGCTACTGTGCTGGCTTCATGATAGGCTCTCTTTAAGCTCAGATTTATATTACCAAAAATTACATTTCTAGTAAATGAAAATCTCTATGCTTAAGATATAGATTCTCCCTAAACTCATTGTCTCAATGCTTGGAATTGTAGCAATATGATTAGGTGCCACTAGATGATAGGACCACTGCTCAGAAAATGTAAAGACCTAGGATAAGAACTACCATTTTAGGTCTTTACTCATAACTCCCATGGGTAAAACAGATGTTTCCCTTTCCTACTTATCCCCACTTCATGCTGACCTTCAAAATAATTAGTTTTTCTTTTTTACAATTATTTAAATGATTACAATAGAAATTGAGAGAAATCATGAGAACGCATGTATAGGAAGTAAAAGGAATGGGTATCAGTTAGTGGCTGGGATAATATATACAGAGAATCATAAAAACATACTTTGTAGCCAGGAGAGGTAGCTCACACCTGTAATCCTAGTTACTCAGGAGGCTGAGACCTCAGGGTCAAGGTTCAAAGCCAGCCCAGGCACAAAAGACCCTGAGACTCTTATCTCCAATATACCTCTAGAAAATGGGAAGTAGGGCTTGACTCAAGGGTAGGGTGGTAGCCTGGAGCTGAAGAGCTCAGGGACAATGCCCAGGCCCAGGAGTAGGGTGGTAACCTTGAGCTGAAGAGCTCAGGGATAGTTCCCAAGCCGAGTTCCAGCCCCAAGACCAAGATCCACAAACAAACAAACATACTTTGTAAATATCCTAAGACTTATTTTAGCCTAAATCATTTGGTAGAAGATTGTAAGATTGGCCTGGGAGCATAGCCTAGTGGTAGAGTGCTCACCTAGCATGCACAAAGCCCTGGGTTCGATTCCTCAGTAGCACATTCACCAAAAAAGCTGGTTGTGGCTCAAGTGGCAGGGTGATAGTCTTGAGCAAAATGTGTCAAGGACATTTCCCAGGACCTGAGTTCAAGTCCCATGTCTGGCAAAAAAAATGATAAGATAGACAGGAGGCAGATCTTGATTTTCTAAAAGTCTATTATGAAGTAATTATAAATTCGGCTCCTGTAATCCTAGCTACTCAGGAAGCTGAGATCTTAGGATCATGGCTTGAAACCAGACTTGACAAAGTCTGTAAGACTCTTATCTCCAATAAACTACGCTCAAAAGCTTGAACTTGTGCTGGGAATGTGGTTTAGTAGTAGAGTGCTTGCCTAGCATGAATGAAGCCTTAGGTTCGATTCCTCAGTATCACATAAGCAGAAAAAAGCTGGAAGTAGCACTGTGGCTCAAATGGTAGAGTGCTAGCCTTGAGCAAAAGAAGGTCAAGGACAGAGCCCAGACCCTGAGTTCAAGCCCCAGGATTGACAAAATAATTATACTGTATTTTGTAGTGAATAGTGAAATTATCACAAACTTAGAAATGGTAGCAGTGAGTGGTCATGTAAGTTGTGTCTTCGGAAAGATACATCTAACAGGGTGGTATGAAGAGGAAAGACATACAGATTTAGTTAAGAGATAAATCAACCTTTGATAGACTGAATGGTAGTGGCTGGATTTAAAGCATTTTAAGACAATACAGGGTGCCATTGTCCAAAAAGAAATGCAT
Source organism: Megascapheus bottae (assembly GCF_031878675.1). Classification (NCBI taxonomy): domain Eukaryota; kingdom Metazoa; phylum Chordata; class Mammalia; order Rodentia; family Geomyidae; genus Megascapheus; species Megascapheus bottae. The sequence goes on along the minus strand of NC_143516.1, from coordinate 39,502,402 downwards.
TCTTTACCAGACTTATATAACTGTAACCCTCTATACATCACTTTGATAATAATCAATTTTAAAAAAGACTAATATTTGGTGAAGGGCTGGATGTGAGCAATGAGGAAAAGAAATGAGCTGAAAATGGCTCCCAGATTACAAATTTGTATGTAGAATTGGTTAGGGATTGCTGCTATTTTCAAAAGAATGGGCCAGGTGCAGTGGTTTATGCCTGTAATCTAAGTTACAGAAGAGGTAGAGACTGGGAAAATTGTGATTCCAAACCTCCCTGGGCAAAAAATTCAATAAGAGAAGCTTAGCTGGGCTCTATAATACAAGTTGCTGAGATCAGAGGCTCTTAAGTCAAAGCCAGCCAGGGAAGGAAAGTCTGTTAACCACCAAAAAGCTGGAAGTAGAACTGCAGCTCCGATTGTACAGTACTAGACTTGAGTAAAAACTAGCTACACAGGAGGCTGTGATATGAGGATTTGCAATGTGAAGTCAGACCAGCCAACAAAGTCCAGGAGACTCTTAACTCCAATTAACTACAGAGAACACCAGAAGTGGTGAAGTAGCTCAAGTCCTAAAGCACTAGCCTTTCAGCAAAAGAAGCTGGGACAGCGCCCAGGCCCAGAGTTCAAGTGTCAGGACCAGCCCACACAAAAATGTGTATGTATGTGTAAATTGCTGCATTTTCAGGTACTACAAAGGTAGAATTCAAGTTATTTTTCTGCATTATACTTTCCTTTTGCCATTTCTTTGAATCTTTTTTCTAGTGAGAACCACCTGCATGGCTTCCTGGAACTCTTCCTTCAGTCTCTGCTTTCACACAACTGAAACTTGCTTTTGTCTTTCCTGTACCCCACACTTTCTTGCCTGACTTCCCTGCATTCTTGGTAGGTCTTAATATCTTATTAAAAGTTCATTTTCCAAAGCCGGGCAGGAGGGCTCATGCCTGTAATTCTATCTACTCAGGAAGCTGACTGTGAGGATCGCGATTCAAAGTCAGCCCAGGCACTAAACTCTGTGACACTCTCATCTCTAATTAACCACTAGAAAACCGGAAGTGGTGCTGTGGCTCAAAGGGTAGGGCTCAAAGAGTAGCCTTGAGCTGAAGAGCACAGGGACAATGCCAGGCCCAGAGTTCAAGCTCCTCGACAGAAAAAAGAAAAGACAAAGTGAATTTTTCCAGAAGGCATTCTTGATTATCCAGCTAAAAAACGCTCTGTCATTGATTCTATAATTTGCCTTACCTTTTGTTGCAGTCTTCATTCAGCCTAGTGGCTTGCCAGTTTCCTGTATTGACAGCTTTTTCTGGACAGTGATTTGTATTCTTAAAACTATAGTGTCTTAAAATATTCATTGTTTAACCACACTTGGGAAGACCACTTTATGGCTTTAAAAATTTCTCCTTTGGAAACACTGTATCCCAAGACTACTCCTTCTACTGTCCTTCTGGGCCTGGGCATTGTTCCTGAGCTCTTCAGCTCAAGGCTGAACCCAGACACTTCTGGGTTTTGGGAGTTTAATTGGACTTTAGCGCCCCGGCCAGCTTTGAACCACCATCCTCAGATATCAGCCTCCTGACTAGCTACGATTACAGGCGTGAGCCACTACGACCGGCTCTTGGAACATATTGAAAGTGACTTCGGTCATTTAAACGTCAAAAAAGTGGTGGAACCATATTTCAGGTATTCTTCAGAGAGGTGCCTGGAAACAAAAACGTTTGAAGCTACCTTCAAGCGTAAGGAGGTAAAAAAAAAATATTCCGATGAATATGACCACTGGGACATAGATGTGCTAGCTCCCTGGGTAGGACTGAGCATCGCCCCACTCCCTTTCCCCTGACCACAGAGGCTCACACTTGCCACGCCCCCTGCCCCGCCACGCCCCCACGCCGCGTTGCATGCCGGGAGTCGTAGTCCCGGACAGACCTATCCGGAAGGACGAAGTTGCCACGGAGTTCTGCCCGCCCCTCGGATTGGAGGTCAAGTCCCTTGAAGGTGCTCCCTCTCCTCAGTCAGGCGGAGCCTTTGGCGAATACGCCTGCATGTGTCTGTGCCACCTTCCCTTTCGGGCTTCAATAAAGTTTTCCTCTGCCGCCGGTACTGAGCTCAAGATGGCGGCCTCCTGGTCGCCCTTGGCTACCCTGCGTTCTGTAGCGCGGAGCGGGCTGAGAGGGAGAAGTGTCGGGTACGGGGTCGGGGCCGCCGCCCCGGGGAGGCCCCTGAGGAAAGGTCAGTGACTGTTCCCGGAGTAGGCCGAACCGCCCTGCATAGAACTCGCGACGTTCCACAGGTTGGCAGGGCTGAGGATCCGAGGGGAGGAGTAGGCTGTATTTACTACCTGCCATGAAGGAGCCCGACACGGCTCTGAGGGCCAGAGGTCGGCCAGTGACCTGGGAGGCCAGGTGTGGAGGGCCTGGCTCCCTGGGATGCAGGTGTGCGGGTGGTGCCAGTGACAGAAGCGTCAGACTCCATCCAGCAGGCTCCGCAGCCTTGGAGATTCTGGGAGCTCAAGTCCTCAGATTTGAGGGGTCAGTTCTCGGTGTTCTACTAACTAAAAGCTCCTGTAGAGTGATTTGTTGTTGTTGTTATTCTTTTGTTTTTGTTTCGCCAGTCCTGGGGCTTGAACTCGGCTTGAGCACTGGACACTTTTTGCTCAAGACTAGAGCTCTGCCACTTGAGCCACAGCACCACTTCTGGCTTTTTCTATGTATGTGGTACCGAGGAATCAAACCCAGGGCTTCCTGCATGCTAGGCAAGCGCTCTGCCTCTACGCCACGCTCCAGGCCCATGCAGTAGAGTGTGGTTCTGTCTCCAAGCTTTCTTCATTCATGGATCCAGAAATATGAATGCATATGTTTATTTATTCAAGTATTATGTGAATGAGTAGATGTGTATTTTGAGTACCAACTGGTCATGGTAATGCTTTTTTTGTTTGTTTTTTTTTTTTTATCTGGTCATTCTCCTGCTTCAGCCTCAGCTCCCCACAAGTGCCCACTTTAATGTTCTATTGATACATTCCCACATTTAGTGATGGAGTAACTGTGGTTCAAAGACAAGAACTTTGTGTCATTGTTTCCTCGGCACTTATCACAGTAATTGGTACCTGATGGGAGATAGGATTTTTGAATGCATGATACATTGTCTCTTCTAGCCACATAATTATGCTTTCCTTGTTCTCATTCATGCTCCTTCCTCCTATAAATATTAATAAAGTATTCACTTTAATAAATTGATGTTCATCTGATAAAAAGTAGCTAGCAATATGCAGTTCAAATTTAAACTAGAACTATGGTTAGGTCATCTCACTGTTCTGCAAAAATTAGCTTAATGCTATTAGTAATGTATAATGAAATATTTTCATTACATAAATTTCATATTGTAATTAGATTTTTTCAGAAAGGTCAACAGAGGTACAGATACAGCTCAGTAGTATATGCTAAGCACATGCAAGGCCCTGGGTTTGGTCTCCATTACTGCCCTCACACACAAAAGGAGGGCACTAGATACAAAAGGAAAAGTTGTCACATAAACTCTTCTGGTTGTTCTTTATTGCCATAGGTCTTTTTTGTTTTTGTTTTTTGGTCAGTCAGGGGACTTGCACTCGGAGTCTGGGCACTGACCTTGGGCTTTCTCAAGGCTAGAGCTCTACTACTTGAGCCACAACACTACTTCTGGCTTTTTCTGTGTATGTGGTACTGAGGAGTCGAACCCGGGTCTTCCTGCATACTAGGCAAGCACTGTACCACTAGGCCAAATTCTCGGCTGTGGCATAGTTTCTTTTTTCATGGAGCTTTTTGTGTGTGTGTGTGTGTGGGGGGGGGTTATGGGGCTTGAACTCTAGGCCTGGGCACTGTCCCTGAGCTCTTCAGCTCAAGGCTGTACCCTACCCCTGGAACCACAGCCCACTTCCACTTTTCTAGTGATTAATTGGAGATAAGAGTCTCAGGGTCTTTTGTGCCAGGGATGGCTTTGAACCTTGATCCTCAGATCTCAGCCTCCTGAGTAGCTAGGATTACAGGCATGAACCTCAGTGCCTCCCCCCCCCCTTTTTTTTTGCCTGTCCTGGGGCCTAAACTCTTTTATCCAAGGCTAGCGCTCAAACACTTAAACCACAGCACTACTCCCAGCTTTTTCTGTATTGGAGATATGGGTCTCACAGACTTTGTTGCCAGGGCTGGCTTCCAACCACTATCCTCAGATCAAAGCCTCCTGAGAATTACAGGTGTAAACCACTGCTGCCAGGTATAACAGTTTAAATAAACATATATAATATTAAAGTATTCTTTAAAATATAATTTTATTATTATTAGGGTATTTTAGAGAGAGGCTACCATTTCATACATTATTTGACAATGTCACCCCTTCCTTCGCCTTCCTCCAGTTTTGTTTTGTTTTGAGAGGAAACCTCTTAAACTAGTTTGTTAGGTATTCTTCCAGAGACATTCTGTACAGGTGCAAACATCTATGTATCTACAAAAATAGAAAAAGAAGTGGTAACAGACTTTAGTATAGTACAGTTAATTTTAGTAATCATACTTTCTTTTTTCCCCTGACATCATTTTTATAATAATAATTTAACAAATTAGAAATACCCCAAACTAAACAAGCAATAGAGATGTCTCACATTTCAAACTGTTAAAATAACATTCTATTCTAGAAGATACCATAATTTATATAAATTAAGATTTAAGGGGCCAGGAGTTTGGCGGAGTGGTAGAGTGCTTGCCTGGTATGCACGAAGGCCCGGGTTCGATTCCTCGGTACCACATACATAGAAAAAAGCCAGAGTGGTGCTGAGGCTCAAGTGGTAGAGCTCTAGTCTTGAGAAAAAATCCAAGGACAGTGCTCAGGCCCTGAGCTCAAGCCCAGGACTGGCAAAAAAAAAAAAAAATTAAGATTTAAGGAGTGTCATTAACCATGATGTATGATTTACTGAATGCATTTTTTTTTTTTTTGTGGCTTGAATTTGGCCTGGGCGTTGCCCCTGAGCTCTTCAGCTCAAGGCTACTGCCCCACCCTTGAGCCAAGCTCTGCTTCCGGTTTTTTTTAGTGATTAATTGGAGGTAAGAGTCTCATAGTCTTTTGTGCCTGGGCTGGATTTGAACCTTGATCCTTAGATCTCAGCTTCCTGAGTAGCTAGGATTATAGACGTGAGCCACTATGCCCCGCCTGAATGCATTATGTTCCACACTCATCATATGCTAAGTGCTTCCTCTATACATTATCTCTTTCTTTCTTTTTTGTGGGTGCTGAACTGAGGCTTGAACTCGGGGTCTAGAGGTTTCTGCTTAAGACTGGTGCTTTACCACTTGAGTCACATCTTGACTTATACTTTTTGGTGGTCATTTGGAGATTATAGGCATGAGCCACCAGCAGCTGGCTCATTTTTGTCTCATTATCCTAATTCTAGGGATTAGGAATAGGAAATTGTGAGATAGTATCACAATTTGAGTTTAAGTGAAGGCTATAGGTTGACTATTATCTTCCCCTAAAGACCATGCAAATAATTTTCACTCATCCTACCTTCTACTCAATGTGTAGTTAGAGCTAGATATGAAGTTTAGATGAAAACTTAAAGTAGAACCCATTAAAGGCAACTAAAAATGTTTCTTTCCTTTATTAAACAAAAGAAAATTTCAGTTGAAAAATTGTTTAGCATTTAACGTCTGATTTACAACTTTGTCTTCTGTCCTTTTCTTGATTTTTTTGAGAGGTTACTGAATGTTTACATTTCCATTTTGTCTCCATTTTTTGTCATCTTTTGAAGTCTTATTTTATATAGTGTAATGTGACTGAACCATTGGCTTAAACAAAAGAAGGAAATGGGTAAAGAAAAGGAATGAGGGGAAAGGCAGGACTTATTCCTAACTTTTTTTTTTAATGTTTTTGCTTAAAAAAAACAAAAAAGTCTTGATTACTCTTGCTCACTTCAGTGCCAGCTCTGGCTGTAAGCCATTTAGTAAACTGGAACTATGAAAACTAATGGGTCCTAAAGTGTTCTTCATCTAAATCATCTATTGATTATTTAACTTTAAACTCCTTGGAAGTACAACATTATGAATTACATTTTGGGATATGTGTATTTCCATTATATTATTCCACAATTGACAGTGAAATTTGTTATACTATGCATATTATAAGCAAATATGCTCCTTTGATTTCACTAGCTGTTTTCTTTTAGATCTAAATGTATTATCATTTAGTGTAGCGATTATTCAATTTCCAGATAGTTGAAAATATTTTAGTGGAACCAGAGTAGACTGGTTATGGCTAGAAAAGCCCCAAAAATGTTCATTTGAGGTCTTAAACTAAGTGTAAAGGTGAATGAAGCTGGATCCCTGCCTTTGAATTGCTTATAATTTAAGCAAGGAAGATGGAATTATGCCAACTAACATCAAGTTCTTTCTATATTTTAGGCAGTCAGCAAACCAATTTCTTGCCTGGGCACTGGAGGTTCACGCCTGTTATCCTAGCTACTCAGAAGTCTATGATCTGAGGATCACAGTCCAAAGCCAGCTTGAACACAACAGTCTCCATGACTCTTATCTCCAATTAACCACTCAAAAACTGCAAGTCATGCTGTGGCTCAAGTGGTAGAGTGCTAGCCTTGAACACAAAGAGGTTCAGGGACAGTGCTCAGGCCCTGAGTTCAAGTCCCACAACTGACGAGCATGCACACACACACACACAATGTCTTTGTCTCACAATTGAATTGATTTTTTTTTCTTTTTTTTTTTTGAGGTGAAGTCTTGCTGTGTTGCCTAGGCTGGTCTCAACTCATGAACTTAAATGACACTCCTATCTAAGCCTTCTTACTAGCTGGAATTAGAGGTGTGAGTCACTGGCATCCAGCTCACAATTTACTCTTCATGAAAACCATCTGTATTTTATAGATGAATTAAACTAAGCTAAAGGGCTAATGCTCTTCTACTTTGAGCCACAGCTCCACTTATGCGTTTCTGGTGGTTAATTAGAGATAAGAGTCTCAAGGTTTTAATTGCCTGGCTGGCTTGGAACCACAATCTTCAATCTGAGCCCTCTGAAAGGATTACAACCATGAGCCACGAGCACCCATCTAAATTGAAATTGTTTTACTCCAGGCATTTTGCTTCAAATCTTTATTTAGCCACTGTGATGTACAAGGTTCTTAACACAACAAATGAACTCATTAATGCATTAGGATCTAGAGACTTCTCAAGTGTTTAGAACTGTGCAGGAGGAAGCCTTGCTAGGTAAGGGAGGGGGGTTGTTTACTTTTTTTTGGTCATAATTTATAAATTTTTATAGAGAAACTGGGAACTCACACCTATAATCATAGCTACTGAGGATTCTGAGATTGGAGAACTGAGGTTCCAAACCAGTCTGGTCAGGAAATTCATAAGACTTACCTCAACCAGCAAAAAGCCAGAAGTGAAACTATGGCTCAAGTTGTAGAGCACTAGTCTTAAGTGAACAAGCTCAGAGACAGTGCCAGGCATGAAGCATCTGAGGGAATTTTTTTTGGGGGGGGGGTCTATGAAGGAGAGCAAGTAGATAGAGAAAAGCTGGGTAGGTGAGATTCCATCCATTACAAAGGGCTCTTGAACTCAAGGTGATACTGGTGGAGGTTTCTTATAGAAGATCTGTTTTATCAAGCTTACTAGCTTACTCTTTTTTAAATTTTTGGTCAGTCGTGGGGCTTGAACTCTGAGTTCTGTCCCTGAGCTGTTCAGCTCTACCACTTGGAGCCATAGTGCTACTTGTATTTTCTGGTGGTTAACTGGAGATAAGAGTCTCATAGACTTTTGTGCCTGGGCTGGCTTTGAATCATGATCCTCAGATCTCAGCCTCTGACTACGATTATAGGCATGAGCAACCAGCACTTGGCTCAAGCTTACTCTTGGGCCTGAAAAACAGGAATGATTGGATGGGGAAATAATTGGATGCTAAATGATAATTTAGGGAGAAAGTTGATATTAGGGGCCTGACTTAACTGCTGAGGTGATTACTTAACTGAGGAGACCAGCATATCAAGGGAACCCCAGAACCTTTCCCTTTCTCTCTTTCTTTTACCAGTCCTGGAGCTTGAACCGAGGGCCTGAGCACTATCCCTGAGCTCCTTTTTGCTCAAAGCTAGCACTCTACCACTTGAGCCACAGTGCTACTTTTGACTTTTTCTGTGTATGTGGTACTGAGGAATTGAACCCAGGGCCTCATGTATGGTAGGCAAGCACTCTACCACTAAGCTACATTCCCAGTCCACCCCAGAACCTTTAGTTGGTAGGATTAAAATCCTGGAGAAGATAAAAGAAGCATTAGTATCCACATAGGCTTCTTGGTTTGGGTCATTTAGTTTAGAGAAATCAAACTAAACCAAACTAAACCAATTAAGAAAGTAAGTTTAGAAACATTTTGTTTTGTTGAAGGGATTCAATTTTGAGTTTATTAAAATTGAATAGATGGTTCCAGGTAAATTGCCTAATTAGTTGTATGATGCAGGAAGACTTGAAGGTGAAGCTGAAAGAGGAGACCCTGAGAACCAGGAGAATGGAATAATGAGCCTGATAATATTTATAGAAGGAAAGCAGAAGAAGCTGAGGATGAGTCCTTGAAAAAAAGTCACATTATTGGAAGAGGGCAGAGAAGACAGAACTAGAAATATCAAGGAAGCAAATGTTTATAGGTTTTCTAAAATGTAAGAATTATGTTTAAAGTAGCATTTTATTTATTTAGTCTGTTATTGGGCTTGAACTTCAGGCCTGGGTGCAGTCCTTGAGATCTTTAGCTCAAGGCTACCACCCTACCCCTTGAGCCACAGCGCCACTTCCAATGTTCTAGTGGTTAATTAAAGATAAAGAGTCTTACGGACTTTAGTGCCCCGGATGGCTTTGAACTGTGACCCTCAGGTCTCAGCCTCCTGAGGTAGCTAGGATTACAGGCTTGAACCACGGCCTGGCTAAAGCTGCATTTTATTAAAACTAGCCAACTTAGGGATCATATCTTGGAGAGGAAAGAGTATATGAAAATGAGCTTCTCCTCCCCCTCCTCGAGGGCTTAAACTTAGGGCCACCCAAGGACAATTTTCAAGACTGGCACACAAGACTGGTGCTTTACCATTTGAGGCACATCTGTACTTCCAGAGTTTTGCTGGTTAGAGATAAGATTCTCATGGAGTTTTCTGCCTGGGCTGGTTTGTAACCTCAAGCCTCAGATCTCAGCCTTGTAAATAGCTAGGATTACTCATGAAGCTACCAGCACCCAACTGAACATAAGTCATTTCTTAGTGCTAGGATCTTTCCAACTCCTTTAGTTCTTCATGAAATATAGGGTAAATTGTTACAAATTATAGTCAGCTTACTGAGCTGTAGAAGTGTATAATTTATTCCTTCTATCTAACAATAATTCTTTTGAGGCAGGGTCTCACAAAATACCCTCATAATTCTTCTACAATGGTGTTCATAGTGCTAGTATTACAGGCATGCACAACCACACTAGGTTCTAACTGTATTTGATGCTCATTGTTTGGCTTTCCCTTACTCTCTACCCATCTCTCCCTTTCTTATATTATAGTAACAACTATTTAGTTGGTATGAAAATCATCTTTGAGTTTTCATAGAACATATAGTATTTGGCCAGGCACAGTGGCTCACATCAGTAATCCTAGCAACTTAGGAGGCTCAGATCTGAGAATCACAATTCAAAGCCAGCCTGGGCATTAAACTCTGTGAGATTCTTATTTCCAGTTAACCACTAGAAAACCGGAAGTGGCTCAAGGAGTAGGATGGTAGCCTTGAGCTGAAGAGCTCAGGTACAACACCCGGGCCCAGAGTTCAAGGCCCATGACTGACAAAAAAAAAAAAAAAAGAACATACAGTATTTGTCTTTAGTGCCTGGCTTACTTCACTTCCTTCAGTTCTATCCATTAACAAATAACTTTTATTATAGTTTTCTTATTTGTTGTATATTTAGATCAATGCATTTATTATGTGTTTTATTGTATACACACACAAGCATACAAGCCTATATATGCTTGCTTGAGGTTTTTTTTTTTTTTTTTTGTGCTAGTTCTGGGGTTTGAACTCAGGGCTTAGTCACTGTCCCTGAGCTTTTCTGCTCAAGAGGAGTGCTTTACCACTTGAGTCCTAGTTCTACTTTTGGCTTTTGGTGGTTAATTGTAGAGAAGTCTCATGAATTTACCTACCTGGGCTGGGTTGGAACTATGATCCTCAGATCTCAGCCTTCTGAGTCGCTAGGACTTACAGGCATGAGTTGCCAGTGCCTAGTATATGCTTTCTTTCTTTTTTCATTTTTTTTTTTGGTTCTGGGACTCAAACTGTAGCATCTTTTTTGCTCAAGGCTAGTGCTCTACCACTTGAGCTACAGCATGAGTTCTGGCTTTTTGTGTGATTGTGTGATTAATTGGATATGAGTCTCAAGGACTTTCCTTTCCAGGCTGGCTTTGAACTGAGATCTTTAGATCTCAGCCTCCTGAGTAGCTAGGATTATAGGTGTGAGATACTGGTTTTGAGTGCTATATACTTTCTTTTTTGGTACTAGGATTTGAACTCAGATTCTCACACTTGCTAGGCTGGTGCTCCACTAATTGAGCCTTCTCTAGTCCTGTTCTTTTGATGTTTATTTTGGAGTTTGAGACTCCTAGACTTTTCTGCTTGGGTTGTCTTGTACTATCGTCCTCTAGATTTTAGACTCCTGGGTAATTAGAATTATAGTGAACCACTGGTGCCTGGCTTTTGGTTCTCTCTCTCTCTCTCTCTCTCTCTCTCTCTCTCTCTCTCTCTCTCTCTCTCTCTCTCTCTCTCTCTCTCTCTCTCTCTCTCTCTCTTTGCGAGTCCTGGGCTTGAACTCAGGGCCTGAGCACTGTCCTTGGCCTTTCTTAAGGCTAGAGCTCTACCATTTGAGCCTTAGCACGACTTTCTATTTATGTGGTGCTTGAGGAATTCTTCGTGCATGCTAGGCAAGCACTCTACCACTAGGCCAAACTCCCAGCCCCTGTTTGATTCTTGAAATAGTGTCTTGCTAACCTCCTGCCTCAGCCTATTGAATGCTGAGTTTAGGTAATGTATCACTATACCTAGCCTTGCAATTGTGTGTGTGTGTGGTGGGGGGGGGATCATGGGGCTTGAACTCTGCCTGGACGCTCTCCCTGAACTCTTCAGCTCAAGGCTAACACCCTACCCTTGGGCCTGGGTATTGTCCCTGAGCTCTTCAGCTCAAGGATACCATCACCCCTTACTCTTAAGCCAAGCCCCATCCGTTTTCTAGAGGTTAATTGGAGATAAGAGTCTCAGGTCCTTTTGTGCCTGGGCTGCCTTTGAACCTTGATCCTCAGATCTCAGCCTCCTGAGTAGCCAGGATTACAGGTGTGAGCCACTGTGCCTTGCTCCTATCCTTGAAATTTTAAACATAACTTTGATAGATCCTATTTTAATATTCTCATTTACATGTAGATGAACATATATAGTTTAAAACTGATACAATCTATCAATTACTTTATTTTCTTTATCTTTTGAAAGAAAATGGTCCCCTCTAATCTCATTATTAAATAGTATAGGAGCTGGATGACTATTAAGACTTTATTCAGTATGCCAGGCCATTCCTACATAATTACTTCAGAATAGCTTTATTCAAATTTTGACGCAGTATTTTACTGATTTGTTATCATGAAATTTAAAGTACTTTTTTTATTTTATGCATTGGCATATTTAAGATTGCTGGCTTCTAAAGGAGAGGAATGATAACCAGGAAGTGTTTAGTTTTAATTTTCATAATTTTTCTATTTAAATCAAAAGCACCATTTTAAAGCCCCTAAATCAGCCTTTTATAAATAAGGTAAATCATCTTGTGATGCATTCTTTGATGATGGCTTATGTTGTTTTTCTAAAGAAAAGCATTTAATTAAGATTTGATTTTCTCCTATTCTTTACTTTGTTTATCCTTCACTTAATCAAACACAGGTCTTCAATGTCACTGTTAAGTCTTGACTTTTGGGGTCACTGATGACCACTGTAGTTTTCCAAAAGGCAGAGGAATATTTATCTTTTGGGTGTGAGTAGAAGATAACAAAGCATAAATGGGCTGTCAACATAAGTTTTTACTCCTGTAGAACATTTTCTGGTCAGTGGCTACTGTTTACAGTTGGGTAAAATCAATACAAATGTATAAATAACTCATGAATACTTTGCTCACAGTATTTGAATGGATGTTTAATAAATATGCATTAAAATCTAATTACAGTAATGAAGTTTACAGCTGAAATTTTAATCCAGCCCTTTAGAAATATTAAATGTGCTTTTCCTGATTGTGCATTTTTCTCACAGCAGTTGGGTAAACATTTTAAACTAGAAATATAAATTCCTCATATAGTTTTGATTTCATTTAACTAAGCATGTGTTCTTTTTGAAAACAGTCTTATTTCCCTTCACGAAGAAGTAAAGCCTCTTTATTCCATAATTATTTTTTTTAAGAATTTTGATTAGTCTGCCTTAGGACTCTTGAATATATGGGAGACCAGATAACTACTAAAACTGTATAGTCTCACTATATATCACAGGCTGGCCTCAATTTTGAACTCATTTTGTAACTGCTTGGCTTATACTCAGAATGCTCTTACCTCAGTCTCTCCAGTGTTGAGATAATAGGTATATGTCCCTAAGCATAACATTATGCACTCAAATTCCCAAGTGCTTTCTTATTTGTCTTTAGGATTCAATTTCAGCTGTTGATCATTGCAAGGCCTTGTCCTACCTGATTTCTTCATACTTCCTCAAGAGCTCTCTCTTGTTTTTCTTTGCTCTCTGCTTTATTTCTTTGCTGCTTTGAACTTCGTTCATTTTCTCAAGTGTGCTATATATTCTTGTGTTTTTGAGCTTTCTGGCAAGGCTAAGTGTACCTCCTCCCTTCCTTTGCTGGCTCTTTTGATGTTTTGATTCCATTTTGTCATTTTTTTTCATGATTTCTTGTTAGTATCCTTCCTTAACTCAGGTCATTATCTTTGGCTCTGCCTTCTCAGGCATCTGTTTATCTTGATGTCTTGAATATTGTAACTACATTCAGAGCTCACCACAGATTATATTTGTAGATTTTAGCACAGAGCTTTTTAAATTCTTTTGTGTGTGGGGAGGGCGGGGATAGGTCTTGGGGCTTGAACTCTAAGCCTGGGCACTGTCCCTCAGCTCTTCAGCTCAAGGCTGCCACCCTACCCTTAAACCACAGTCCCACTTCCCATTTTCTAATGATTAATTGGAGATAAGAGTCTCAAGGCTTTGTAGTGCTTGAGTTGGCTTTGAACCTCAATCCTCAGATCTCCGATTCCTGAGTAGCTTGGATTATAGGCGCCTGGTTTCTCTAATTTATTTTACCAGACCTGGGCTTGAGCTCAGGGCCTGAGCACTGTCCTTGGACTTTCTCAAGGCTAGAGCTCTACCACTTGAGCCTCAGCACCACTTCCGGCTTTTTTCTATGCATGTGGTACCTAGGAATCAAACTGGTCTTCATGCATGCTAGGCAAGCACTCTATCACTAGGCCAAACTCTCAGCCCCTCTATAATTTCTTTTACCTCAGACTGTCTGATCTCTTTCTACATCCTGAGCAGCTGGGATTGTGGGTATGGGCTATTTAGCATGGCCAAGATAATCAAGTTTTTAAACTTAAACGCAGTTTAATACAATTTTTTTTTTATCTGTCCTGAGACTTGAACTCAGGGCCTAGGCACTGCCCTTGAGTTTTCTCAAAACTAGCACCCTACCACTTACTTGAGCCACAGTACCACTTCTGTTTGTTTGTTTGTTTGTTTTTCTTTTCTGTGTCTGTGGTACTAAGGAATCAAACCCAGGGCTTTGTGCATGCTAGGCAAGCACTCTACCACTGGGCCAAACTCCAGCTTGAAATCCCAGTTTTGAGAAGAAATCTTAAGGTGATAAAATGAAGACAAAGAATTTAGCTTTTTTGGTTTACATAAATGCATTTCCTGATCTATTGTTGATGAAATCTATTAAAGCTCTAGCTAGCCTTGAATTTGTTGTCCTCCTGCCTTAGTCTCTTGTGTAGTCGCTAGGATTACAGGCATGCTCTATCATGACCTGCTGTTGGTTTCTTATGATTTCTTAATTATTCATTTTAGTTGGTAACAACACTTTGAGATAGCCAGAATAATCACCAATTATATTGAACATTTCTGGATATACGGTTCTCCAGGAATGAATGCAAAATTTTTTTCCTTAAAAATTGCACATTTACATGGACATATGTCATCTCCTATATCTCCAACTTTCCCCCCTATAATCTGATAAGAAATCTTTACAGAAAGACACCTTTAACTCCTTCACCCCCTCCCTCTTCCCCTCTAAGAGTCTTATAGACTTTCTTACCTGGGCTGGTTTCTAATCCACTTTTAAAACATAACTATATAATAATGTAGATGTAATTCACATATTATATAATTCCCAATTGCTTTCATTTTTTTGGGGGGGTACCAACACTAAGGGTTGAACTCAGGCTTTTTATTTTTCACTCAAGGCTGGTGCTCTACCACTTGCAGTTCTTGCTTTTAATTATGGCTAGCCCAGACTGGCTTTAAACTGTGACCCTCAGATTTCAGCCTCCTGAGTAGTTAGGAAGTTAAGATTATAGGCCACTGATACACAACTTTGCTTTTACTTCTTTTTTTCTTTTTTAAAAATTTATTGTTTTTGAGCCAGTACTGGGGTTTGAATTCAGAGCCTCATTCTCTGGTTTGATTTTAATCTCTCAAGGCTTGTACTTACTACTTAAGCCCTATGGCTTAAGTTCTTTGCTGGTTATTGGAAATAAGAGTCTCTCAGATTTGTCTACTTGAGCTAGCTTTGAACTATGATCTTCAGACTTCAGCTCCTGAGTAACTAGGATTGTAAGCATAAGCCTTTGGTACCTGGCTGCCTTTCCTTTTAATTTTATTTCAAGACAGGGTTTCAATTATCTAGCTGGCTTTGAATTTAGGATCTTCTTGCCTTAAACTCCCAAGTAGTTGGTGCACAGATGCGTACCACATGCTACCTCTAACTTAAACTTGTAGCAGGTAGGCTATGGAGTGTGTACTAAGGGCTTTCTGAAACTTGGTTTTGGAGAAGCAGTGGAATAAGGTATAAAATTGAGGTGTCAGGAAAAAAAAATAGTGTAGACTTTTTAGGCTTCCACCGTCTTCCATTTATGTTTGTAGATAGTGTGTGGTACTTCAGAATGGCATTTTCCCACTGTCCATTTGGAGTACAATACGACAAATTAATACAAATCAAAATAATATGGCAGCAGCATCACATAATTTGTGTACACTGATGTAGTAACAGATTTAATTTAGTGCAGCTTTTGAGAAGCCTTTTGTATTTCAATTTATACAGCTGCTATCCAAGGGCTAAGCTGGCCAATCTCTCAGCTCAGCCTTGAGATTCTTGCCGACTGCTTCTGTTTTTATAATTGCTGGCTAGCTCAGTGAATGATCTATCTTCAGTACACCTTGGTTTTCTTTTTTGAAAAAATGAGAAGAAAGTATATACTACTGACTAAAGATGTTAGAAAATAAAAACAGATGTGAGGGATTTTAAGTTTCCCAAAAGCAGATGCCAAAAGAAACAACATACTTTGTCCCTAGTCCTGATAGTTCATATGAATAACTCCTTGAAATGAGACAGCTTGCAATTATAAACAGGGCTATGAAGACTAGAAGTAGCTGCTGCATTTGACCACAGTGCTTTAGGGGACTTTGGCAGAAGTCTGATCACAGTGGGCTGAGAAATGAGCAGGATATGGGGGTGAGACCACAAAAAGTAGAGATCCCTGCGGTGAAAGGAAGGAGGAAGACGGTGAAAGGAAGGAGGAAGGCCGTATGTTTTATGACGATTGGATCAAGGCTTTGCTATTATTATTAGTGTTTTCTAAAAAGATGGGAAATGGTTGAGAGAAAGAAAGAGCTAGTAGAAGAAGCCAGGCATGGTGGGGCTCATGCCTATAATCCTAGCTACTCTGGAGACTGAGATATGAGGATCAAGGTTCAAAGCCAGCCTGGCACAAAAGGACCTGAGACTCTTATCTCCAATTAACCTCTGAAAAAACCCAGAAGTGTGGCTTGGCTCAAGAGTAGGGTAGCCTTGAGCTGAAGAGCTCAGGGACAACACCCAGGTCCAGGGGTAGTGGGTAGTCTTGAGCTGAAGAGCTCAGGGACAGCGCCCAGACTGCCCAGACCCTGAGTTCAAGCCCCAAGACTGACAAAAACAAAAGAAAAGACCTAGTAGAGGTGGTTAATGCGGGGAATGAGATTTCTGAACATGTAGGAAGGGCATTAAAAAATATTTAAAGAGATGGGCCAAGAGCATGGCCTAGTGGTAAAGTGCTTGCCTAAGCATGCATGAAGACCTGGGTTTGATTCCTTGGTACCATATACATAGAAAAAGCCAGAAGTGGTGCTCTGGCTCAAGTGGTAGAACCCTAACCTTGAAGAATGCCCAAGGAAAATGTTCAGACCCTAAGTCTAAGCCCCAGGACTGGCAAAAAAAAAAAAATCTCTATCTCTATCTATCTATCTATCTATCTATCTATCTATCTATCTATCTATCTATTGATTGGCTAGGCTCAGTGATTTACAATTGTAATCTCAACTACTGGAGAGGCAGAGGGCAAGAGAAATGAAGTTTGAGCAAACCTAGGCAATTAGTTACTAAGACTATTTCCAAAGAGCAAACTAGTTGTAGTGGTTCATGACTGTAATCCTCCCTATGTAGTGATAGAAGGATCACAGTCTAAGACCAGCCTAGGCAAAAAGCACAAGCCCTATCTAAATATAACTTAAGGCATAAAGGGCTAGAGGTATGGTCCAAGTGGTAGGTCCTTACTACAAACACCAATACTATATTTAAAAACTCAAGCAGCTGGGCAAAGTGGCTCATGTCTGTAATCTTAGTTACTCAGGAGACTGAGACCTGAGCCTTTTATCTCCAATTAACCACCAGAGAACTGGAAGTGGCACTGTTGCTCAAGGGGTGGAGTGGTAGCCTTGAGCTGAAATGCTCAGGGACAATGCCAGGCCTAGAGTTCAAGTCCCATGACCAAAAACAAAACAAAACAGAACTTCAAAAAGAGAGAAAGAAAGAAAGAAAGAAAAAAGGAAAGACAGAAGAAAAAAATCTGGATAGCTATTCCTGAGCATTGTTAGACAAGTAGGTTCTGTATATTTCACTGCCCTTCATAAGTCTGTACATATTGTTGCCCTGATTGCCTCTACCAGTCACAATCATTGCACTTTTTTTTTTTTGCCAGTCCCTGGTGCTTGAACTCAGGGCCTGAGCACTGTCCTTGGGCTTTCTCAAGGCTAGAACTCTACCACTTGAGCCACAGCACAAATTCCAGCCTTTTCTTTTTCTTTCTTTTTTAATTTTATTTTTTATTGTTGGGGTAATATATAGAGGGGTTACAGTTACATTTGCCACATAGTGGGTGCATTACTTTTCACACATTGATACCCCTTCTCATGTTTTTGTCCCCATTTCCCCCACCTTCCCAATCATCTTGTTTTTCCCCCTTCTCTTTCCTGTTTCGAATAAGCAAATAAACTTATATACAATATACCAGGTAACAAAGTCAGATACAGTAACAATATAAGATTAACCAAAGGGCAACAAAAGAGAAGAGAAATAACATAATACATTAAGAACTACAATCATACCAGATAAAGCTCTTGTTTCCATATCCTAGGGATTCTTTCATTTAGTCTCATTCTATATAACCTTATGTACCTAGGTTTTGCGCTATTGTAATCCTAATCCTCCTACCAGATACATAGAAAAAAGCTGGAAATGGTGCTATGGCTCAAGTGGTAGAGCCCTAGCCTTGACAAAGCCTCAGGCCCAGAGTTAAAGCCCTAGGACTGGTGAAAAGAAAAAAAAAAGAAAGAAGGAAAGAAAAAAAGAAAGCAAGGAAGGGAAAGAAGAAAAGGGTGGGTGAGGGCATTGCACAGTGGTAGAACATATATTTAATGTACATGAAACCCTAGGTTGAATCCCCAGCACCAAACGAAGTATTTGGGGTACTTGCGCTATGAAATATAGTAATTTAATGAAGTCTAAAATGTTATATGTTTTTGTTTATAGCTTATACAGTTCAGACATTGGATAACATCGCCTCATCTGCTACCACTGAAGCCCATTCGAAAGCTTTGGCTATTTGCCAAGGACCCCTGGACCATTATGACTTTCTGATCAAAGCTTGTGAGCTAAAGGATGATGAACATCAAAGAAGAGTCGTCCAGTGTTTGCAGAAGCTATATGAAGACCTTAAAGGGTACAGTGTAGAGGCAGGAGGCTTTTTGTCAAAGGTGAGGAGGTTTGTGTGACAGATGGAACAGTTAAAAGTGTAGGTATTGCTCAAAAAGGACTCAGTGCAATGGGTGTGATCATGAAACAGCTCAATAGTTTCCTATGTTTCTTTCTTTTTTTTCCTTTCTTTCTTTCTTTTTTTTTGTCAGTACAACTTCCGGTTTTCTGGTGATTAATTGAGATAAGAATCTCATGAACTTTTTAGTGCCTGAGATGGCTTTGAACCAGTGTCCTCAGATTTCAGCTTCCTGAGTAGCTTGGATTACAGGTATCCTATCAGTTTCTTTAAAGGAGTGTTGTCAGCTTTTCATGTTCCACAGTTTGTTTTCTTCTTCATGGATTCAGTTTCATAGGTGATTAAAAAACGAGTCCAATCTCAGCCAAAATTTTGACACAATTCTATGCTTTTCTTCCAGCTTAGATCTGGGAGTAGTTGTGGAGAAAGCAGTATGATGTTTCCTTTTTAGTAATGTGTGTGTGTGTGTGTGTGTGTGTGTGTGTGTGTGTGTGTGTGTGTGTATGTGTGTGTGTGTGTGTGGTATTAGGGTTTGGATTCTGGGCCTTGTGCTTGCTAGGCTAACGGTCTACTACTATTGGGCCAGCCCTTTTTTTAATTTTGGTGCCAGTCTGAGGCTTCAATTCAGGGCCTACTCACAGACCCTGAGCTTTTGTGCTCAAGGACAGCACTACTGCTTGAACACTACTTCTTGGTTTTTTGGTTATACATTGGAGGTAAGTGTCTCATAGGCTTTCTTGCTTGGGCTGGCTTCAAATTACATCTTCAAATCTCAGCCTCTTTGGTGGCTAGGATACAGATGTGGGCCTCTGGTGCCCAGCTAAGTTGTTGTTTTTGTCTTTCTCCTTTACTTGTCTTGCTATCTGAAGCATGAGAGATAGGAAAGAGTAGAGTATCACATCAGGGTCTTAGGTACCTAGTCAGCTGCTGGACCCTGTTTTTCTTTTAAGATAATCCCTGCATGGTTTGAGGTCAAGTGGTTGATTACCTATCAAGTACAAAGCTCTAAGTTACAATCCCAGTACTGAACTGGGAATGTGGCTTAGTGGTAGAGTGCTTGCCTAGCACTCAGGAGGGCACACAGGAGGCCCTGGGTTTGGTTTCTTTGTACTACACAAACAAAAAATTAATAAAATTAAAAAAAAAACAGTAGTAGGAAAAACCACTTCCTATATGGCCATGACTCATGAATGGGCTTAGGGTGTGTGTAGAAGGGAAAGGGTTGCTTCCTCTGTCTCCACTGAACTTTTGCTGAAATTCTGCCACTGTAGGAAACTCTCATTCCTTATCCAATTAGTAAAGTCAATGTCATCAGTGTCATCAACTTTAAATTATAAGGGATGTTAGTAGTAATAGGAACTATAATCTGATTCAACCCAAGAAATCAATTCTTTTTTAATTTTTTGATCAGCCGGGGGCTTCAACTCTGGGCCTGAGCTCTTTAGCTCAAAACTAATACCCTACCACTTGGATCATAGCACCACTTCTGGTTATCTGGTGGTTAACTGAAGATAAGAGTATCATGGATTTTCATGTCTTTGAACCTCAATCCTTAGATCTCAGCCTCCTGCATAGCTAGGATTACAGGTGTGAGCCACCAGTACCCAGCTCCCATTTCTTCTCATTTGACTGGTCACCATTCTTCCTCTTCTTCTAAGCCAAGTTTTTTGTTTTTGTTTTAAAATTTTTGCTTGTGTGGTAAATTCTCTAGAACACATTGCTGTACATCCATGGCTCACATCTATAATCCTAGCTACATATAAGGATGAGATCTGAGGATTACAGTTTAAAGCCATCTTAGGCAGGAAAGTCTATGAGACTCTTAACTCCAATAAACTATTTAAAAAGCTGTAAGTAGAGCCATGATTCAAGTAGTAGAGCAAAAGCAGCTTAGGGACAGTGCCAAGACCCTGAGTTCACATTTCAGGAGCACCATTAAAAACAAAAAACACAACAAAAAAAGTCCACACTCATACTGCATATCATATATCAGTACTTTTGGGTTATATTTTCCTTTTTTTTTTTTTGCCAGTCCTGGGGACTGAACTCAGGGCCTGAGCACTGTCCTTGGACTTTCCTCAAGGCTAGTGCTCTACCACTTGGGCCACAGCACCACGTCTAGCTTTTCTATGTATGTGGTACTGAGTCTTCATGCATGCTAGGCAAGCACTCTACCACTAGGCCAAACTCCTGTCTCTTTCTCTTTCTTTCTTTCTTTCTTTCCTTCTTTCTTTCTTTCTTTCTTTCTTTCTTTCTTTCTTTCTTTCTTTCTTTCTTTCTTTCTTCCTTCCTTCCTTCCTTCCTTCCTTCTTTCCTTCCTTCTTTCTTTCTTTCCTCAAGATCTGGGTACTGTTTGCTTTTTTTGCTCAAGGCCAATACTCTACCACTTGAGCTACAGCTCTACTTCCAGCATTTTAATTTTAATTTTAGTTTATTATCAGAGTAATGTATAGAGAGGTTATAGTAGTCAGGTCGTGGATACACTACTTTTTCACATTGATACCCCTTCTCATGTTTTTGTCCCTGTTTCCCTTCCCTACCCCTTTTAGCATTTTTAGTAGGTTAGTAGAGATAAGAGTCTACCAGATTTTTCTGCCTGGGCTGGCTTTGAACCATGATCCTCAGATCTCAGACCCCTAAGTAGCTGGGGTTATAGATGTGAGCCATTGGCACCCAGCCCTTTTTGCCTTTGTCAAGTTTTGAATGATATGTCTATCTGGATTGTGATTCTTGTATTTACAGCTCCCATGTCACTAAAATGACAAGCACATACCACATTCAGAATTGATTGAGATGGGATCTCAAATTATATTCCTGGGTGTCTTTGAACTGCCATCCTCGTGAGTAGCTAGGACTACAGGTACAAGCGATTATTGTCTGGCTTGATTTTGTTTTAAATGCAGATATTTAAATATTTCAATATAGTGAACTGATCTTTTTTCTTTCTTTCTCTCATTGTAATCCTATAGAAACTTTCTTAAAAATGGAAGCTAGCATATCAATATGATATGCACCTACTTCACAGATTTATAAATCGTCCAGGAAGAATTGGTGGCAGATTATTATGCTGCCTTTACTTATAAGACAGTGCTTTTTCCTAGATACATAAAGCCATATAGTATGATGCTAAATGAAAGGACCTCTAGGATATAGAAACAAAAGCCATATAATGAGTGATTGTTGTCCTTAATGTACTATGTTATCTCTCATCTCTTTTGCTGTCTCTTGGTTATCTCATATTGTTACAGTATTTCACTTTGTTATCTGATATATTGGATATATTTGTATTTGGTTATTTGAAATTGGATAGGGAAGGGGGGAAAACAAGATGAGGGGTGGGGGAGAGGGGAGGGAAATGGGGACCAAGACATGAGAAAGGGTATCAATGTATGTGAATTAATGTACCTCCTATCTGGCAAATATAATGTAACCCTTCTTTTAATTACAATAAAAATATATGAAAAAAAGAAAAAAAAGACAGTGCTTTTTAAAATAAATATTTGAAGAAGTTATGAGCAGAGGACTAGGCCATATGTGTAGCAAACTATGAAGAATGAACATTCATAGACATTTTACTTTTGTTATGAAAAAAACTTACAACCAGGGTAATCTGACACATTTAATGTATGCATAATTGTTATTATGCTGTGAGGTAATTAGGCATAAATGGTAAGTAGTTCATGTAAATCACTATAATTAAAATTACTTTTACCCAGCCGAATCAAGCATTTCTAGAGTCAGGGAGGGAGGGAATTAAATAGCATATGGAGCAACTTTGCAGATCTTTTCCATTAATCAGGGGTATGTAGGCAGCCATGTTCTTTTCATCTCTTGGGAGGAGACTTCATAGTAAGGAAGTTGAGATTTGGGGTCAACTTACAGTCATGTATCACATAGTGTTTTTAGCAATCAATGATGGACTACATGTACAACAGTGGTCCCATCTGATTGCAAGAAAGCTGAAAAGTTCCTGTCACTTAGTAATGTAGCACAATGTATCATTCCTTGTTCTAAATAAAGTCTTCGTGAAGTCACTCTAGACAAAAAGATTTATGTTGGATGGTATTGGCTCATGCTATAATCCTAGCTACTCAGGAGGCTGAAATCTGCATAATGGCAATTTAAAACAGCCTGAGAAAAGTCCATATACTCTTGTTTTATCTACAACTATATAGCTAGCCTGTAGCCATAGGGTGGCAAGTTTTAAAGCCCTCCTTATGTAGGTAGGGTTTAGAAGGTAATTTTGCAAAGCAGCAGCATTAAAATATTTTTATTTCAAGGTAGTTTATGGATGCTAACATATAGTTCAGGTTGTTTTTTTTTTTTGCTTGTTTGTTTTTAAAGATCTTCATAGACACCTGAAGTGATCTACGTTTATTAAAAAGTCCATATTGAGAACAATATAATGCGAGATTATAAAAGATGTAATTATACTTAGCATTCCAGCTGGAATCATTGTCTCTGATTCTGTCATTTGGGAAGATAATAATGCAGTGGTAGGGGGAGTGGAGAGAAGCAGGAAAAGTAGTATTCCTGTATTTTCTTAAAAAATGTTTTTTAAATTGTTGGGATAACGTATAGAGGACTTATAGTTACATTCATCGGGTAGTAGGTGCATTACTTCTCACACATTGATACACCTTCTCTCATATTTTTGTACCCATTTCTCTCCTCCTACCCCCTCCCTATTCCTACATTTTCAACAAACTGAAAATAATACTTTTATCTTAACAGCAGCACCCTTATTATCTAATTGTCCTAATGGAAATTAGGCTGAAATAACAGGTGGTCAGACATCCAGAAAGAAGAGAACATATTTTATTTTATTATTTTTTTGTGGGTCATAGGGGTAGAACTCTGGGCCTGGGTGCTGTCATTGAGTTCTTCAGCTCAAGGCTACTGCCCTACCCCTGGAGCCATATCCCCACTTCCCATTTTCTAGTGATTAACTGGAGATAACAATCTCATTATTTTAGTGGTGGAGCTGGCTGTGAACCCTGATCCTCAGTTCTCAGCCTCCTCAGTAGCTAGGATTACAGGCATGAGCCACCCGGCAGAGAACATATATTTCAATTTATAACTTTGATGAGAACTACCTTGGATTATTTTGTTGTTATTGTTATTGTTTTGAGACAAGGTCTCATTCCATAGTCCAGGGTAGCCTCAAACTTTGGTTCTCCTGTGTCTGCCCCCCATTGCTGGTATTATGTACAGCTATTTGCCATCATGTCTAGCCTAGCAAGTATGAAACTTTGAGTCGAATTCCTAGTACTCTCTGAGAGAGAGAGAGAGAGAGAGAGAGAGAGAGAGAGAGAGAGAGAGAGAGAGAGAGACAGATGACAGATCAAGGGAGGGCTGGAGAGAGAGACAGAGCAGAAACAGGCTTCTTCTGAGGTATGGTCCTAGTGCTGTCCCCTTTTCTGTCTCATCAGGCCTCTGGTTTCCTCAGAGAACTAGGTCCTGTGTTTTCTTCTTTTCATGTAGGAGGTTTTCTTAGAGCTTGTATGCATGAAAAAAAATAATCTTCACACTGATGAGTATTTTGGTGAATTACACTGGAAATAATTTCATGCTTTTGTCATTTGTGATCCATGTCCCAAATCTGAGCTCACTATCATCCCAGAAGTTGACAGGATATTCTTAAAATCCCATGTTTAAAAAATTCAATATTGGGGGCTAGGAGTTTGGCCTAGTGGTAAGAGTGCTTGCCTAGCATGCACGAAGACCTGGGTTCGATTCCTCAGCGCCCCACATACATAGAAAAAGCCAGAAGTGGTGCTGTGGCTCAAGTGGTAGAGAAAGCCCAAGGACAATGCTCAGGCCCTGAGCTCAAGCCACAGGACTAGCAAAAAAAAAAAAAAAGATTAAAAATAAATCTTAAAAAAAAAAATTCAATATTGGGCTGGGAGCATAGCCTAGTGGTAGAGTGCTTGTTTAGTATGCACAGAGCTCTGGGTTTGATTCCTCGGTACCTCATACACTGAAAAAGCCAGAAGTGATGCTGTGGCTCAAGTAGCAGAGTACTAGCCTTGAGCAAAAAGTATCCAAGGACAGTGTCCAGGCCCTGAGTTCAAGTCCCAGGACTGGCAACAAAAAATTCAGTATTGTAATTTGGAATGGATCTTATTTCTTTTAATGTGTTGGACATGAGGTCCCCATAATCCTAGATATTCTTTCAGTTCTAGGAAAATCCCTACATTGTTTTGTAAGAAGCATCCTCTTTCCTCCCCCACCCCCATTTCTAAAAATTCTTTTTGTCACATGTTGGAACCACCTGTATTAATCTCATTTCCTTATTTATTTTTTCTCTTTATTTCTTTTCTTTTTCTTTTTTTTCTTTCTTTTTTTTTTTTTTTGTGGGTCATGGGGCTTGAACTCTGGGCCTGGACACTGTCTCTAAGCTCTTCAGCTCAAGGCTACTGCCCTACCCCTAGAGCCACAGCCCCACTTCCCGTTTTCTAGTGATTAATTGGAGGTAAGATTCTCATGTTCTTTAGTGTCCTGGCTGGTTTTGAACCTTGATCCCTTAGATTTCAGCCTCCCGAGTAGCTAGGATTATAGGCATGAGCCAACACCTCCAGCTTCATTTCCTTATTTCTTAACATCTTTTCTTTTTGAAAGTATTGGAGTTTGATCCTTATGCTTGCTAGCCACTTGAGCTACATCCCCTGGCACTTATTTGCTTTAGATATTTTTATGATACAATTTCATGCTTTTAGTCCAGATTTGGACTAGAATCCTCCTAACTCTTGGATTACAGGAATGCACTCCCATGCTTAGCTGTCTCTGATTTTTTTTTTTGTCTACTCTAAGTGCCTCATATAAGTAGAATTGTACAGTATTTGTCTTTTTGTGACTTATTTCAGCTAACAAAATGTTTCCAGGGTTTTTCCACATTGCAATGTATGTCAGAATTTCTGTCTTTTAAAGCTGCAAAATAATCTGAGTTCATAAATTTATATGAAGCTTTCTTATTTATTGTATATAATAATTATATATAATTGTAATACTATATAATATATTAATAATATTTAATCTATATATATCACAATATGTGATTCTGTTTGGTTATTTTCATGGCAGGGATTTATAATTTGTTTTTACTTTGCAGCTTTTTTCAAGGAGCAAACCTCCCAGGGGTCTGTATCTTTATGGAGATGTTGGTAAGTGTTAAAATAAATTTGAATGAGCCAATCAGAAAAGTTCCCAGATTCACTCAGGAATAATCTTTACTTCTCTTTCTTTCTTTCTATCTTTCTTTCTTTCTATCTGTCATTGTGGGACTTGGACCTTAACTCTGAGCCTGGATGCTGTCCCTGAGCTCTTCAGCTCAAAGCTACTACCCTACCTTGAGCCATGGGGCCACTTCTGGTTTTCTGCTGGTTAACTGGAGATGAGTCTCCTGGACTTTAGTGCCCTGGCTGGCTTTGGATTGTGGTCTTCAGATCTCATCCTCCTGAGTAGCTAGGATTACAGGCATGAGCCACTGCACCCCACCTATAACTTTCATTTCGGTTCTTGAATCCACCACCAGGAGGGAACAGGGTAAGGCAGGAAGAGAAGAGGCTGTTAACTTTCACTTTGACTTCTTGTAAGATGTGTCTGTAAAATAAAGCAGAAAAAGATACTACATTTGGTGCAAACATTATGTAAAATATAAAATGAGTTAATGTCTGGGAGGGAAATAGTCTATAGGTAGGCTGTATTATCACCCAGTGTTGTTGGCTTCAACTTTTTATTTAAAGCTGTTTTTCTTTTATTTGGGGGGGGGGGTGTCATTGGGCTTGAAGTCTGGCCTGGGTGCTGTCCCTGAGCTCTTCAGCTCAAGGCTACCAACCTAGCCCTGGGCCTGAGATCTGTTCCTGAGCTCTTCAGCTGAAGGCTACTGCCCTACCCTTGAGCCAAGCCCCACTTCCCATTTTCTAGTGGTTAATTGGAGATAGATAAGACTCCTGGTCCTTTTGTGCCTGGGCTGGCTTTGAACCTTGATCCTCAAATCTCAGCCTCCTGAATTAGCGGATTACAGGCATGAGCCACTGTGCCCCGGCTTAGAGCGGCTTAAAGCTGTTTTTCGTTTTAACCTTTATTTTCTATTCCTATTTCCATTCATAGTCCAAGCCTTAAATAACCTAGCTATTATTATGATTAATTTTGGGGCTGGTACTGGGGCTTGCACTCAGGCACTATTCCTTAGCTTTTTTGCTCAAGGCTGGTTACTTCTGGCTTTTTGATGGTTCATTGGAGATAAGAGTCTCTGTAACTTTTCTCCCTGGGCTGTATTTGAACCATAATCATCAGATCTCAAACCTGCTGAGTGGTTAAGATTACAGGTATGAGTTATCTGTGCCTGACTCTGTTATTACTTTTTAAGACAGTATCTTGGGGGCCAGGAGTTTGGCCTAGTGGTAAGAGTGCTTGCCTAGCGTGCATGAGACCCTGGGTTTGACTCCTCAATACCACATGTATAGAAAAAGACAGAAGTCGGGGGGAGGGAAGTGGGGACCAAGACATGAAAAAGGGTATCAATGTATGTGAAGTAATGCCCCTTCTATCTGATGAATATAATGTAACCCTTCTATTAATTACAATAAAAATATATGGAAAAAAAAAGAAAAAGACAGAAGTGGTGCTGTGGCTCAAGTGGTAGAGCTCTAGCTTTGAGAAAGCTCAAGGACAGTGCCCAGGCTCTTGAGTTCAAGCCCCAGGACTAGCAAAAAAAGAAAAAAGTGTCTTGCTATGCTGCTCAGATGGTCTCAAATTCCTGAGTTTAAGTGACCTTCCTGTCCCAGCCTCCCAAGGGCTGTGACTACTGACCTTCACTACCATGCCTAATGATGGTCTGTAACTTAGTAGTACTTTTAGTGTGTGAGTACCAACATTTTCCTTGTCTCCTATTTCTATTCATTGGCACATCATCTGAGCTTTGCTTTGAAACCAGCATGTGCAATGTAAGATATACCTCAAAAACCAACCAAACAAAAACATCAGCAATTAAACTTCGGATTTTCTAATTTGTTATTTGTTGTTCCATAGCCTTTCCTTGACCTCATTCTTCTTGAAATCTTCTATTTCTTGTTTCCAGACATTCTTAGCCCATTTGAGCTTTTTCTTTCTTTCTTTCTTTCTTTCTTTCTTTCTTTCTTTCTTTCTTTCTTTCTTTCTTTCTTTCCTTCCTTCCTTCCTTCCTTCCTTCCTTCCTTCCTTCCTTCCTTCCTTCTTTCTTTCTTTCTTTCTTTCTTTCTTTCTTTCTTTCTTTCTTTCTTTCTTTCTTTCTTTCTTTCTTTCTTGTGGGTCACGGGGCTTAAACTCTGGTTTGGGTGCTGCCTCTGAGGTCTTCAGTTCAAGGCTATGCCTTATCCCTGGGCCTGTGCATTGTCCTGAGCTCTTCAGCTCAAGGCTACCACCTACCCTTGAGCCAAGCTCCACTTCCCATTTTCTGGAGGTTAATTGGATTTAAGAGTCTCAGGTCCTTTTGTGCCTGAGCTGGCTTTGAACCTTGATCTTCAGATCTCAGCCTCCTGAGTAACTAGGATTACAAGTGTGAGCCACTACCCTTGCTTTAGTTATTTTCTAGGTTCTCAACATTTTTGTCAAGGACCAGCCTCAGGTTGTGATCCTTATACATATGCTTCCATGTAGTTTATAGGTATAAACCACAGAGACTTATTTGTTGATTAATGGTCTCACTAATTCCTTTTTCTTTTGCTCTCTCTCTCCCTCTCCCTCTCCCTCTCCCTCTCCCTCTCCCTCTCCCTCTCCCTCTCCCTCTCCCTCTCCCTCTCCCTCTCCCTCTCCCTCTCCCTCTCCCTCTCCCTCTCCCTCTCCCTCTCCCTCTCCCTCTCTCTCTCTCTCTCTCTCTCTCTCTCTCTCTCTCTCTCTGTCTTTTTGTTTGAGAAAGCCTCAAACCCTGATCCTTTTGGTATCTGCTTTCTGAAAAGCTGGACTAGAGGCATTAGCCACTGCATCTGGCCTCAAGTTCTGTTTTTGTTTTGTTTTGTTTTTGGTCATGAGGCTTGAAATCTGGACCTTGGTGCTATTCATAAGTTCTTCAGCTCAAGGTTAGCACTCTACCACTTTGAGCCACAGCTCCATTTCTGGCTTTCTGGTAGTTAAAGATAGGAATCTTAAGGACTTCTGTGTCTATGCTAGCTTTGATGTAAGTCTTCTGAGTAGCTAGGATTACAGGTGTGAGTGACTGGCATGTGGTTGGCCTCAAGTTCTTAAAAAATGATTACAGACTTAAAAATACCAAAGAATAAAAAAAAATCTATCAAAGGGTTGGGTACCATTGGCTCTCACTTGTAATTGTAGCTACTCAGATGGCTGAGATCTGAGGACTGAGGTTCAAAACCAGTCCAGTCAGACAAACCTGAGAAACTATAATCTCCAACTAACCAACCAAAAACTATAAGTAGAATTCTGGCTCTGGTTCAAGTAGTAGAGTTTCTTGGATGAAAAACCTAAGCAAAAGTGCAAGGACCCCTGAGTTCAGGCCCCAGTCACCTCTCTTTCTCTTGTGTCTCTCTCTTTTGTACCCCCCACCTTTCTACTTCACACACGCTATTAAAGAAGCTCATTCTTTACTCCCCCCCAACCCACACTTTAAAAAATAGCTCTAATTCTATTCTATTGTATTCTATTCAATTCAGGAATCTTTCTTAATTTATTGGGTAATTGGAATTTTGAGACCAATGTGAACTTATTTATACCATATGCTTATTAGTTTTCTATGCCTGAACCTTTGGATGCTACTTCTTGGCTTCCTGAGAACATCTTGCTTCCTGTATCTTTACTTCATGTTTAGTCAGTGTAAAAATCAGCAACTCTGTTTATCCTGTTACTTTAACCACTTAACCCCAGATGGCTAAGTAAAACTCTTTTAAAAAGAGCAACTAAGATGGGTGTGGTGTCTCAAAGCCTGTAATCCTAGCTTCTCAGGAGGCTGAGATTTGAGGATCCAATTTCAAAGCCAGCCCAGGCACTAAAGTCTCTGAGACTCTTTATCTCCAGTTAA
>NC_143516.1:30384475-30443281 GCF_031878675.1 Megascapheus bottae | reverse complement strand
TAGGAGTTACTGAAAGGTGACCCAGCTTCTGGTAAATCGCTCTGCGTGAGAACTTTGCACACAGCTCCTTTGGGAATCTAGACGTGAAGGATATGAATGTAATATGTAGTCAGTCCAGTCCATAGACCAAGGCCTGGAACTCTGTACACAATGTTTCCTTATCTTTAAATAAAATTAACGAGGTGGGAAGTGAGGAATTAAAGTTTTAAATGGGAAATGAGGAGAGAAGAACCACTTGTTAGAACTTTTGGTGTTTGTGGCAAAATGAACAAACAGCAGTAAGAGGTTTTTGTTGGCTTTCCTGAGCCACAAGATGAAACATCACATTTGATACTGTTATTTATCTATGACAGTGGTAATGACAGGGGTCATATGCTACAGGATGCAGGGTATCTGTCCAATGGGATAATTCCTGTCTTATCCAGATGAAGGGCTATAACTCATTAATAACAATGACCACTGTGTGGGTTGCAATTAAATTGCTAGAGTGTTAAAAAAAAATACTACTTAAAACTTGCCAGTGACCCAGTTTTTACACGCTGGCACTATTGGATAGTAGACTCTCCAAATCATATAGAAGTCTGATTTCATCTTCCAGAATGAAAAGCATTTTTTATTGAACTGCCACAAGCATCTTTACAATCTTTTACTTTTGAGAAATCCTAAGTGAAAACTTCTTTTGAGTCCAATCACATATGTTGAATTTGTCTTAAGATCTACTATTGTATTTTTTTATGAACAGAATGAGATCCGAGTCATAAATCACTATGTAGAAACAGTGTTGATATAACTAAAACTGATGTTGACTATTCATCTTCATCCTTAGGCTATCTTGTCCTGATATATATATATATATATATATATATATATATATATATATATATATATTTTTTTTTTTTTTCCCCTCCTGTCAGTTCTTTGGGGGCTTGAACACAAGGCCTGGACTCTGTCCCCAAGCCTGCCTCACTATGCTCAAGGCTAGTGGTCTACCATTTTGTGCCACAGTTCTACTTCTAGTTTATTAATGATAGGTCATAGACTTTTCCTGCCCGGGCTGGCTTTGAACCATGACCCTCAGATGTCAGTCTCCTGAAAAGTTAGGATTACATTTGTGAGCCACTGGTGCCTGGGTAGGTTTTTATTTTTTAATATATCCTCTCACCATCCAACCAACACATCCAGACAAAATTAGTCTTTTCAAGCTATGCTGTGGCTTTTCAACCTCGCAGACATCTGGGCTCTTTCTTTGTTTGGGTTCAGTTTGGTTTTCTGAGACAGATTGTTCATGTGTAGCTTGAGCTGGTCTGATTCTCATTGCGTATATGGAACTCAGGCAACCTTCCTTCATCATCCTCGCACATCTGTATCCTAGAACTTGGTTGGGGATTTAGCTCCATGGAACAGCAATTGTGGGGCAAGTACAAGTCCCTGAGAGCTTGGTCCTTAATTTTTTACAAGGATAGAACAAAACAAAACAAAAAAGTGCCGGGAGTTTGGTCTAGTGGTAGAGTTCTTGCTTAGCATGCACACAGATCCAGGGTTCAATTCTCTGGTACCACATACATAGAAAAGTCTGGAAGTGATGCTGTGGCTCAAGTGGAAGAGCTCTAGCCTTGAGAAAGCCCAAGGACAGTGCTCAGGCCCTGAGTTCAAGCCCCAAGACTGGCAAATAAATAAATAAATAAATAAATAAATTAAATAGTTAGATAAATAAATAAATCGATAGATAAATAAATAAATAAATGCAACTGCAATCCCAGAACTTGACACTCAGGCAGAACTGAGAATTTGATGTCCATTGATTGGAATGTAGAGTGTGGACCAAATATGTCTGTGCCATGGTAACAACATTTCAGAGTAAAATCAGAAAGAAAATGCTAATCATAGTTTGCGAGGCAAGTCTGTGTGTGATCTGCTCCTCTGCATATCTTGCCTTTTTCTTGGTTGAGATCAAGACAAACTGCATTTTGTTGACCGATGCCTCACACAACAGGCTTACCTATCTTCAAACTGAGATTGCTTTTTACCTTTTAGGTGTTGGTCCTCCAGTTTTGTTTTTTTTTATGGTGGTCTTATTTTTTTGGAGGGGGGGGGAGTCAGAGAAAAGAGAAGGAGAAAACCCATGAGATGGGAACTGAAAATACAGCCTCAAAATGTACATGACTGCCCTATTTTGACTTGTCAGCTGAAAGGAAAAACTGCTGACTTGCCTGCCATCTATACCCAATAAGTTGTCTTTCTGTGTGTGTGTGTGTGTTTTAGCAGGTGCCCAGGCAACATGGGGGACTGGAGCGCCCTAGGGAAACTTCTGGACAAGGTCCAGGCCTACTCCACCGCTGGAGGGAAGGTGTGGCTGTCCGTCCTCTTCATTTTCCGAATCCTGCTCCTGGGGACAGCGGTGGAGTCCGCCTGGGGCGACGAACAATCGGCCTTTCGATGCAACACCCAGCAGCCTGGCTGTGAGAACGTGTGCTACGACAAGTCCTTCCCCATCTCGCACGTGCGCTTCTGGGTCCTGCAGATCATCTTCGTGTCTGTGCCCACCCTGCTCTACCTGGCTCACGTCTTCTACGTGATGCGCAAGGAGGAGAAGCTCAACAAGAAAGAAGAGGAGCTCAAGGTGGCCCAGACGGATGGCATGAACGTGGAGATGCACCTGAAGCAGATCGAAATCAAGAAGTTCAAGTACGGCATCGAGGAGCACGGCAAGGTGAAGATGCGCGGGGGCCTGCTGCGCACCTACATCATCAGCATCCTCTTCAAGTCCGTCTTCGAGGTGGCCTTCCTGCTCATCCAGTGGTACATCTACGGCTTCAGCCTGAGCGCCGTCTACACCTGCAAGAGAGACCCCTGCCCGCACCAGGTGGACTGCTTCCTCTCGCGCCCCACGGAGAAGACCATCTTCATCATCTTCATGCTGGTGGTGAGTCTGGTGTCTCTCGCCCTGAACATCATCGAGCTCTTCTACGTGTTTGGGGGGTGAAGGATCGGGTGAAGGGGAGGAACGACCCCTACCACCCCAATGCCGCTGGCAGGCTCAGTCCCTCCAAAGACTGCGGCTCTCCCAAATACGCTTATTTTAATGGCTGCTCCTCCCCCACCGCCCCTCTGTCACCCATGTCCCCTCCCGGCTACAAGCTGATCTCCGGTGACCGAAACAATTCCTCTTGCCGCAATTACAACAAACAAGCCAGCGAGCAGAACTGGGCCAATTACAGCGCCGAGCAAAATCGGATGGGACAGGCGGGAAGCACCATCTCCAACTCCCACGCCCAGCCTTTTGATTTCCCCGACGACAACCAGAATTCCAAAAAAGTGACAGCCGCCCTGGAACTGCAGCCCCTGGCCCTGGTAGACCAGCGACCTTCCAGCAGGCCCAGCAGTCGCACCAGCAGCAGACCTCGGCCGGATGACCTGGAGATCTAGATACAGGATGGGGAGCATCAAGATTCCACTGTTGCTCGAGGAGATTTAAAAAGGAAAAATGATTAAAAAGGTGCTGTTAGAGTGTGCACCTGAGGTGTTCGTTTTTGTTTTAATGGAGGTGGTACTCAAAGCCTTAGAGGTAAGGCTTGGAAACACACACACACACACACACACACACACACACACACACACACACAAAAAATACACCAGGGAAGGGGAGGGGATACCTAGGAGAGGTGGATGGGAAGAGAAGAAGATGAAGAAAATGCCTGCTGGTTGGTGTGCCATGCAGTGGATTCAAAGAAATTCCAATTCTAAGAGCTGTATTAATTAGGTGTGGGTTTTATCTCCCCGCTCCCCCCAACCCTCAACACACACATTTAAGAATGGATCTATGTATGTGAATGTGTGGGTGATCATTATGGCTACGAATCTTTTTTCAGTTTTTGCTTTACCAAGAAACTGAACAAAATTGGTTCAGGAATCATAAATATTTCCTGAACTTCCTATTGTTGTTGTTGTTATTGTTTTTTCAACTAGAAAAAGACACATGATTGTCCCTTACATCCCTGCTCAAACATTCCATTGTTAAACATTTGCACTTTGAAGGCCTGACCCTCCAGGTGTCAAAGAACTTGCGCTACTATATGTATATTTTTTTTAAATCTTGATATCCATTAAAAAAAGCTTCAGACAAGGCCCACAGAAGGTTTCCCACACATGTGCATCTCAACCCATTTCTGTGTCCATTCTTCAGTTCCCATCATTACACCTTCCCATCAGTCCTCAGCTAGGATTCAGCTTTCCAATGCTTTCTGTGTACATTTTTTTTTAAATAATTGTTGGGATGTCATTGACCATTTATTCGCATTAGTGTCAGGGAAACAAGCCATGTTCAATATTTAAATCACTTGCATGTGTATGTATGAGAAAGAGTGCGTTTTCTATTTGTCAGTGTATTGGTACAAGCAAATGCAGTATAAACTCACAAAACACAAATTTGAAAATAATGCACACACAATGTTCAACGTTGAACCTTTCTCATGGATTTTGTGGTGTGGGCCAATATGGTGTTTACATTATATAATTCCTGCTGTGCAAAGTAGAGCACATTTTTTTCTTAAAATGATTTCCCTCATGTATCCTATTGTGGATACTGGGTTTGTTAATTGATTAATTTTTCTTTCTTTTTTAGAATGTGGCAGTAATGCTATTCCTGAAGCAAAATGATTTTTCTTTTCTGAAATATAATCGTTGATGCTTGAATGATAGAATTTTAGTACTGTAAACAGGCTTTAGTCATTTAATGTGAGAGATTTAGGAGAAATGCATAGCATGGACTAGAATGAGTTTTGCGTTACTGATGTTCTTGGGTTTTTTTTTTTTCCTTAATACACATTAATTCAGAAATCATATTTGGGTTTGACAACTGTTTGGAATGACCACCAGCTTTGATGTTTGCACTAAGGTTTTATTGGGAATGCAAGAGAGGTTGAAAGAGATTTCAGTAGTAGTACATGTGTAACTAATTTATTTGAACTCTGCTAAAGACATCTACTAGCTTATCTTCAAACGCCTTTTTTTTTTAAATAAAAACTCATCCGATGATTGGGGAATGCTGAGTATCATGTTTCATGTCAGCTACAATGAAAAATACTAATTTGACATTCCATGTTAAACTACTGTTATGTTCAGCTTCATTGCATGTAATGTAGACTTAGTCCATCAGACTATGTGTTCTGGAGAGTGGTCCTTATTCAATAAAGTTTTAATTTAGTATAAATATATTCTGTATTTTTTAATTTAACTACATCTATGAAAAGTTATCAGATATTTCTCATAGCCAAAATAGCTTGTGTGAATAAGATTCACTTTTTCAAGGATTTTAAGAGGATTATTTGCCAGGAGCTGGTGGCTTCCACCTAAAATCCTAGCTATTCGGGAGGTTGAGTTCTGAGGACTGATGTTCAAAGCCATTTCAGGCAGGAAGGTCTGTAACCCTCATCTCAGAAAACCAGAAGTGGAGCTGTGGATCAAAGTGGTAGAGCACTGGTCTTGAGCAGAAAAGCTCAGGGACTGAGTTCAAGCCCCACAACTG
Source organism: Megascapheus bottae (assembly GCF_031878675.1). Lineage (NCBI taxonomy): Eukaryota > Metazoa > Chordata > Mammalia > Rodentia > Geomyidae > Megascapheus > Megascapheus bottae. The sequence continues at coordinate 30,437,757 of NC_143516.1, read as the reverse complement.
ACCACAAACATATACTACCAAAAAAAAAAAATGTCCTGTGGAGCATTGTGAACATTTTGGATGCCTATTCAAGAGAGAAGATAAGGTATGCAAGTACTACATTTGGTATAAAAGTTATCTTTGCTGTACTAGAGATAGAACTGAGAGCCTGGTACTTCGATAACATACTCAGCCATCCAGCTGCTTCTGAAGCAGAAGTGAGGCTTTAATGAGATATTAGCATGTGACAAGCAACCACAAAACCCCAAGGATGCTGAAATTTTATGAGAACAGAGTCTACAACTTGGGATCCTCCAGCCTTGGCTTTCCAAATGCTGGCATTTCAACTGTATATCACAAATCCTGGTTCATAAATTGAAAGAATTTCCAGCATCCAAGGAAAAGAAAAAAGTGAATCAATAGAATAATTGTAGGCAATTGTTTAAAACTGTCATAGTTTTAATCACTTCAGGGATGTTTCCTCTGCATCCCAGCACCTAGGAGACTAGAACAATAGAATAATTGTAGGCAATTGTTTAAAAGTATCATAGTTTCTATCACTTTAGGGATTTTGTTACTTCTGCATCCTAGCACCTGAGCGACTGAAACAAGATGATTGCCAGCTTGGGCTACATGGAAAGACCCACTCAGTTAACAGAAATATGAAGGCATTAGAAGTTCCAAGGTAGTTTAATGTAGTTCTTATGCATGGCAATAAGGAGGCTTAAACTTGGGCTCCGTGCTTTCTAGGCAGACACTGCCAACTTAACATACAACTCTAGCCCTTTTGTTCTTTGGGTTTTTTTTTTTTTTGCCTGGGCTGGCTTGTGTACTCATCCTTATACTTTAATGAACAATAAGTAGTTTTGCAGTATATTCTTGAATAGATTGACACCAGCATTTTGTTAAATACTCTTGCTTTCCTATTGTATGTATCTACACAACTTGAATGGAAAGGTGATTTGTTTTATGGTTATGAATTATAACCATAAATTGTGATAAGGCTATTATTAGATTACTTGATGAAAGGAAGAAGTTATAAAATGTCTGCATATATGAAGACAGCAAATTCATGTACAATTTCACTGGAGTCAACCTAAATACTTTTCAATCTTTCCCAAGGTTCTCACTAAATACTTCAGAAATATATCTGTAATATACATCTGTTGGTGTATAGACATAATATACAGCTCAGTGTGTCATGTGTGTTTAATTATCAGCAGGCATGAGACCCTGGGTTTCAGCACAAGCACCAGCACAGCACATCAGGTATAGTGCCAGAACTCAATTCCAGCTACAAGGCAGGAGGCAGGATCAATTTTCTGTAAAAAAAAGTTCATTTCAAAAGCAAAACAGAGGGGCCACGATTTGGCCTAGTGGTAGAGTGCTTGCCTAGCATGCACGAAGACCCAGGTTCGATTCCTCAGTACCACATGCATAGAAAAAAGCTGGAAGTGGTGCTGAGGCTCAAGTGGTAGAGCTCTAGCCTTGAGAAAGTCCAAGGACAGTGCTCAAGCCCTGAGCTCAAGCCCAGGACTAGCAAAAAAAAAAAGTAAAATAGAAGAAAAGAGTCGAGTAGAATGCCTACCATGTGGACCTTAAGGGGTTCAACCCTCTGTAGAGCAAAACTAAATTTAAGACTACTAAAATTAAGATAAAGTAAATAGTGAATCTCTATCTAAACAGTAAGATTGTTTCTCCTTTTATCTTTTCTTTGCTTGTAAAGAAACCTTTTGTTGAAATTCTGCTGTTAAGCCAGGCACTGGTGGCTCATGCCTTGCCACTCAGAGGTTGAAATCTAAGGAATATAGTTTCAAAGCCAGTCTGGGAAGGGAAAGTCCATCATGAGATTCTTAGCTCCAAATAACAATCAGAAAACCGGAAGTGGAGCTGTGGCTCAAAGTGGTAGAGTGCTAGCCTTGAGCAAAGAGCTCTGGGACTACCTAGGCTTTGAATTCAAGCCTTGTGACTGACCAAAAAAGAAAGAAAGAAAGAAAGAAAGAAAGAAAGAAACTTAAAGAAGCAAATTCTGCAATTAATTACATGAGCATCTTTGAACTATCTTCTCTTCTACCCCCCAACTACTCCCCCTCCACCTGAGCACTGTCCTTAAGCACTTTTGCTAGTGCTCTGCCACTTGAGCCACAGCACCACTTCTGGCTTTTTTCTGTGATGTGTGATACAGAGAAATCCAATCCAGGGCTTCATGCATGTAGGCAAGCACTGTACCAGTAGGCTACACTCTTCACCACCCCCCACCTTGCCCCCTGACTTTTTTCTTTGAAGGAGAGATGTATCCAAACTTGAATTCAAGATTTCTCTCACGTTTGGCTTCTTTGTTTAAGCTTAGTGCTCTACAACTCTACCTACCCTCCAGTCCACAATTTCACTGGTTAGAAATGAAGTCTAAGACCTTGCCTCGCTAGCTGCAGACCAAGATCCTCTAGGACTTAGGAGTTCTGAGTAACTAAGAATATGGGTATGAGCTACCAGTACTTATTTTTACTCTGGCAAGGCTTCATTATGTTATTTGGTGGTCCATACTGGGCTTTGGTCTATGGTCTCCTGCTTTAGCACCCCAAGTGCTGGAATAACAGACTGGGCTGTATCACTAGTATCACTACAAAAACTATATATATATATATATATATATATATATATATATATATTTATTTCTAAATATGTAGAGTTTGAAACTGGAAATCTGAGGATATGAGGATCATAGTTTAAAACCAGCCTGGGCAAGAAATCCATGAGACTCTTGTTTCCACCATAAGTGGAAAAGGCTCAGGGACAGTACTGAGGTCCTCAGTTCAAGCCCCAGGACTGTCAAAAAAAAAAAAAAAAAAGAAACAGAATTTCATGCAAATTTTTTTATTGTTTTCTGAGGTAGAATCTCACTAACCAGTGTTCCAGTTTATTCTCTCCACAGCACCTAGAAGTTTGGATTAAACTCCAAAGTCTATAGCTATACCTTCTTTCGTGAAAATTAAAGATCCACTTTACCTGCCCAGGATTCCAGCCCAAACTTGGCTGATTCCAAAATTTTTCATAATCCAACATGCCAAAACATCTGTGCTTTGTATTAGAAGGGAAGAGAGCACAGTAATGAAGTTTGGAGGCTTGTTAAAAGTCTTAAAGTGAGTTCTCTCTATAAACAGCCACATAGCAATAGTGAAAGAAACATGTTTATAATCTTTATGGGCTTTGCAGTTCTGGTTTTACCTTTTCTTGGTGGGGCAACTAGAGCTAAGCCCTTGACAAGTCAGAATTTGCCCCTAGCAATTGTCGATACTCCAAGTCATAGAACAAATATCTAAGAAACACTGCCTCAAAAACATTAGAAGAGTGTTATGTAGAAAAGTGCTGATTTTTGAAGGTAAAGAAAATTTAACATATTTTATCCTGATCTTCAAAAGTGTTGAAACTTTAAGTTGGATTATTTTGTCTGGTTCCCAGATGTTTCTTGCAGATGGGTAAATGCTAATTTGGGCTGTGACTCTGGCGAGTAGTGTAATTTTCAATGCCCACACACTTTCCTGTTGTTAGGAGGCACCCATTTTAGAAGACAAACCATAAGTCCAAGGTTTATTTAGTATTCTGAGCCACCTGCCCCCATGCACAATAGGAAAAAACAGTGCCTGTTCTGTCTTGTATATGTTTGTGTTATTGTTGTTTTGTTTTGTTTTTAAATTCAGGATCCCTTTTGTGGTAGGACTGGAGGTTAAACTCCACACTTCTCACTTGAGCTATATCTCCATTTCTGACTTTTTGGGGTTTGGGGGCTCTTTTTTGCTTGTTTGTTTTTATTTTTCTTTCATCTGTAGAGCTTGAACTCAAGGCCTGGGTGCTATCCCTAAGATCTTTTGCTCTAGGCTAACACACTGCCACTTTGTGCCACCCTCCTCACCTACCCCCACTTCTGGTCTGGAGTGGTTAATTGGAGGTAAGTCTCATGACCTCTCCTGCCTTGGCTGGCTTTGAACCACAATCCTCAAATCTCAGCCTCCTGAGTAGCTAAGATTACAGGGCCACCAGCCCCTGACATTTCAAAACAATTTTTGTACATAGTTTTTAAAGCCAGATTAAGTTTTCCTCAATTCAGACCAACTAGAATTAGTATTTAGTACTTCTAACCATCCAAGTTTCTCATTGTACAAAAGTTACTTAAAGGCAGGTGCTATTTGAAAACTAGTGAAAGACAGTGAGAAATTCAATTTTCAACTGAATTTTCTGTTTTGCTATGCTCATCAGTGACTTCTTTTTGAGGGATAAGTCATATAAAAATGCATGGAGTGTCAAATTTCAGAAAGACTAAAGTAATTTGGACATTAAGTTTAAACAAATCTAGCATTTTGTAATCTATAACTCAACAGAAGTTGAAATGATAAGATAGTGTTTGGCAATGGTGGCTTAAGCCTGTAATTCTACCTTTTAGGAGACTGAGATCTGAAGACCTCAGCCAGCCCTGGCAGAAAAGTGAATCTGTAGCTCAAATCACATAGTGTTATATGTGAGCAATAAAAGCCAAGCAAGATACAAGGCTCAAAGATCAAGTCCTAATAGAAACACACACACACACACACACACACACACACACACACATACACACACACACGAATATACACATGTATGCATATATGTGTATATATGAATATAGATATATTCACATATAAATATTCATATCTGCATATATATGAGATTGACCTGGTTGGTATATTTGAAATATTTCATAGCATATAAGTTCAAGGTTGAAAACATGAAGATAATAGATGAAGGCTTATGATTGATACTTTCTTTTCAGTTTCAAGCTTTCAGTTATATATTCACAAATTTCCTGGCTCTTGCTTATATTTTCTTCTAGAATTAGTTAGCCACCTTGAATTTATAATTAAACTTAAAGTAGTACAGATGAAATAAAGCTTTCAAATTTCCAACCTTGTCACCTACCTTTATCTTTTTAGAATAGTTTGGAATGGTTTTATGCTTATCTTTTTGTTAGATTCTCTTCTTTGCTTATTTCTAATATCAAACACATTGTTCCATACATCTGTTTCCATCCTTAACATCTTAGGCCCCTATACATTTAGCTCTTTTATTATTATTATTATTATTTTTGGTGCCAGTACTGGAGTTTGAACTAAGGGCCTGGGCACTATCCTTGGGCTTTTTTTTCTTCTTCAGGGCTGGCATTCTACCAATTTAACCACAGCTCCACATCCAGCTTTTTGGTGGTTATTTGGCAAGAAGAATCTCACTGACTTTGCACAGTTTTGGCTTCAAACTGTGATCCTCAGATCTCAACCTCCTAAGTAGTTAGGATTACAAGTGTGAGCCACCAGTGCACAGTAGTATTTCCCTTTTTAACAAATAAGTGCCAAGTGAAATACTTCTATACTATCTCTGGAATAGTCCAGTAGATGTTTAAGCCTTCATAATGAAGGAGTGTCATTGGAAACCATTAAATTTTGTTTAATTTTGATCTTTACTCGGCTCCTCACTTGTCTGGGGAACTTGCAGCGTTTCATAATTAAAGAGTCTGAGAACTGTAGGTGATAGTTATCTAAAGCTGCAGAAGTAGCAAATGTGGGAACAAGAGTTCCACTTGGCATCGGTAGGACCAGCGATTTCTCCTTAGCTGTGTGCTTGTGCTCAGCCTTGTGAACAGATGATTCTCATGAGAATTAGCTACCAAGTGTGAAACTACAACATAGGGGAAAAAATGAGCCAGAAGCTGGTGATTCAAGCCTGTAATCCTAGTTACTCAGGAGGCTGAATATGAGGCTCATGGTTCAAAGTCAGCTAGGACAAGAAAGTCAATGAAACTCATCTCTAGTAACTACTCAGTAATAGCTGGAAGTGGTGCTTTGGTTCAAGTGGCAGACCATTAGCTTTGAGCACAAAGAGGCTCAGGGACAGTGTTCAGAGTCTTGAGTTCAAGCCGCAGGACTGGCAGAGAGAGAGAGGGAGAGAGAGAGAGAGAGAGAGAGAGAGAGGGAGGGAGGGAGAGAGAGAGAGAGAGAGAGAGAGAGAGAATTTCAGTATAGTAACCTGTTCATACAAAAGTATCTTAAACTTAATAAGTATAGCTAGTTATCAAATCGTAAAAAATGTATAACTTTATTTGTTTTTCCATTAGCCCAGCTTGTTATGTCTTAAAAACAAATTAGTGAAAGAAAAATGACTTAGAGTTTAGCTCAGTGCAGCACCACTGAAAGAAGGAGAAAAAGAAAGGGAATAAAATGAAGCAAGGAAAAAGTCAGATAGGAAAAGAAATGAGGAGGGAGGAGGAAGAAAAGAAAGAAGAAAGGAAGGAAGGAAGGAGGAAGAAAGGAAAGGAGGAAGGAAGGAAAGAAGGAGGAAGGAAGGAAGGAAAGAAGGAAAGAAGGAAGGAAGGAAGGAAGGAAGGAAAGAAGGAAGGAAGGAAGGAAAGAAGGAAGGAAGGAAAGAAGGAAGAAAGGAAGGAAGGAAGGAAGGAAGGAAGGAAGGAAGGAAGGAAGGAAGGAAGGAAGGACGGACTAGATGCCAATGGCTCATACTTGTAACTCAAGCTACTTCGAAAGCTAAGATCAGAAAGATCATGGTTCAAAGCCATCCTCATCAATAAAGTCCAAAAGACTCCATCAAATAAATAAATTAATAAATAACCAGCTCAAGTTGAAGAGAGCTAGCTCTAAGATTCTGAGTTCAATTCCTGTTATTATACAAAAAAAGGGGGGGGGAAGGAAAGAAGGAAGAAAAACGAAGAAGGAAGAAAGGAAAAAAATGAGGGAAAGAGAAAGAAAAATATTTTTTATAAATTAATTTTACACTTTGCTAAGTCTATAATGGTGACAATATAATCTAGTGATTACTTCAGCTTTTTAGCAAATGTCTTCCTTGAAAAGAATGACTAGAGGGGCTGGGAGTTTGGCCTAGTGGTACAGTGCTTGCCTAGCATGCACAAAGAGCCGGGTTCGATTCCTCGGTACTACATACATTAAAAAAGCCAGAAATGGTGCTGTGGTTCCAGTGGTAGAGCTCTAGCCATGAGAAAGCCCAAAGACAGTGCTCAGGCCCTGAGTTCAAGGCCCAGGACTGGCAAAAAAAAAAAGAGTGACTGGAGGCAGAGCTAAAATGCTAGAGTGCTGTGCCAGGGTCCTGAGTTCAAACTCCAGTAGAGAAAATAAGAAAAAATTAACAACTCTTTCAATTTGGAACTAAATATAAAATGACCCATAAAAAATAGTATTTTAAAAGCTGCATTACATTAAGATTGCAAAGCTTATCAAGAGTTAAAGCAAGAATGTCTTCAGATTATCTAAAATCATCGTCATCATCATCATTGGACTTCTGAAGGGAATTTCTAACATTTGTAGCACATCACCTCTGCTACTTCTTCAAAAAATATCCCTAAAACTAGGACAATTGATGGAAATGTGCATTATGGTAAAGATACTTCAAGTAAAAACTGGTGCCAGTCCAATTTGAAGAGAAATTTCCAAGCCAAGGGTGGCTGAGAAAACTTTTACATGAAATAAGGCTTGTTTGTGTTCATCCTGAGACATACAAAGTTCTAGAAGACTCTACTTTAAACAATCTTGTGTTTTTTTCTTATTTTTAGCATCCTGTTCCCAAATCATTAGCACAATCATATGTCTGAGCAGAGAAGCACTATGTCAATGGACTTTGTGGACTTTCATTTATTTATTTATTTTTACCAGTTCTGTGCCTAGAACTCAGGGACTGAGTACTGTCCTTAGGTTATTTTTCTCCCTCAAGGCTAGTGCTTTGCCACTTGAGCCACAGCACCACTTCCAGCTTTGTTTCTATGTATGTGGGACTGAGGAATCAAACCTTGTGCACGCTAGGCAATTTTACTCTTTCACATATGCTCCCAGGGAATTTTTCATATTTTATTTGTAATTAATGGAAGGGTTACAGTTATATTGGCCAGATAAAAGGAGCATTACTTCATACACATTGATACCCCTTCTCATGTTTCTGTCCCCATCTCCTTTCCCCCCATCCTCCCCCCATCTTGTTTCCCCCTTCCCTTTTCCCAGGGAATTTTTAAAGCTGGATACTCAAGGTCGCCGACTCTAGAAAATAGCCACTTATCTATATGGTGGCCATGGCCTGCCCTTTCCTTCTTTCTTTCTTTCCTTCATTCCTTCCTTCTTTCCTTTCCTCATTTCTTCCTTCTTTCCTTCATCTAACCCTTTCTTCTTCCCTCGTTTCTTCATTCTTTTTCTTACTCTGCTTTCCTTCTTCCCCCTCTTCCCTTACTTTCCCTCCTCTTTCCTCCCTCTTCTATTTTCTTGTTCTTATTAATAATAAAAACAATGACTTCTTATTACATAAATATAAACAGAAGCTGGAATATATATGTATGTGCACACATTTCTTTGGGGGGGGGCAATCCTGGGCTTGAGCTCAGGGCCTAAGCACTGTCCTTAGACTTTCTCAAGACTAGAGCTCTACCACTTGAGCCTCAGCACTATTTCCCGCTTTTTGTATGTATGTGGTACTGAGGAATCAAACCCAGGACTTCATGCATGCTAGGCAAACACCTTACCACTAGGCCAAACTCCTGGCCCCAATGTGCACACATATTTTTACAGCAAAGACACCTTTTATCCCTCAGCTTTTCATGGCCCAAACTATACATAGGCAGGCTAGGTAAATATTTTGTGTTTTACTTTGTTTTATTTTGTTGAAACAGGGTTTCTCTTTGTCACTCAGACTGGCCTCAAGTTTAAGATCCTCCTATCTGAGCCTCCCAAGTTCTAACAGTATGGGTTTTTGTCACCAATCATGGCTTCCAATGTACTTTTCCCTTTATCTTCTTTTTTCCCCTGTGGGCCCTGTACATTACTGACCAAGAGCTCTACCACTGAGCTATAGCACTAGCCCCTGTTAACGCTTTATAATAAGCTTCTATGTCTAAACATTTGAACTTAATTCATAGTACATAAATATTCTAAACAACAAATATTCTCTATTGCATGAATTATTCCTCTGTTTTCTGATATTTCACTTTTCCTCCTGTGTGTAATTATTACAGATAATACTGAAATACCTGCCCATTATCCTAAAAGTGAGTTTAAAATTTGGAAAAGAATTGTTAGTTGAACTCCTCTTTCCCTTTGGAATGCATCTCAAATGCTTCGCTTATGTGCTCTGCATTTTGCATAGGGTTATTTCAGATGATTGATGTTCTCTTTGGCTTATGACAGAAAAGGACTTGATCAAGATGGAGAAAGTCCTAATCCACTAAAAGCCATCAGACTTTCCAGTGTCAACTGTTGGTATCAGGCAATATGAAGGCTAATCTTTCATAATCTCCAAGAACTTTACCGTGGGAGGATCAAAAGCATTGCCAGAGACTTCTAATCCATCTGTAATCAGCAATTCCTTTTCACTTTTTGCCTAGCTGGCTGTATGACACAAAAGACTATAATTAAAAGAGAAGATAAACATCACTGGGACAAGTTGTATCAGCATAAAGGTGAAGGGATTGCCTAGATTGCTTAAGCCCATACCATTACTTCCTAAGGTAGTGAGTCGTTCACACTCACTAGCGTTTGTCTTTCCTGTGTGAGTAAAGTTTGGAGAAAGGAGATCTCTATGTGATTGTTCAGGCAGACGAAAGTTTATTAACAGAACCCAACCACCAGCCCATGAGAGGAAGGTGTGTCGAGGGGGAACTTATGGTGAAGACTGAGGTTATATGGGGAGAGGGCCGTGGGGAGGTGTTGCCCCAGTGGATACAGAACTGACCTTAGGGGATGAGGACGTGACCTCAGAGCCTGGGGACTTCACTCTGCCTCCAGGTTTTATTATAGAAACTTACAGAAGAGCAAGACAGTAGCAAGAATAACAGCTTACAAATGATCATTTGTCTTTTTTTTTTTTTTGTCAGTCCTGGGGCTTGAACTCAGCCTAGGCACTGTCCTTGGACACTTTTTGCTCAGCCACTTAGGGTACAGTGCCACTTGAAACTTTTTCTCTGTATGTGGTACTGAGAAATCAAATCTAGGCCTTTGTGCATGCTAGGCAAACACTCTACCACTAGGCCACACTCCAGGCTCCATTTATCTTGTTTTCTTTCCTTCTTTCCATTGTGGGTGTGTGTGTCTGAGAGAGAGAGAGAGAGAGAGAGAGAGAGAGAGAGCCAATACTAGAATTTAAACAGGGTCTTGACACAGTCCCAGAACATTTTTGCTTAAGGCTAACCCTCCACCACTTGAGCTGCAGCTACACACTTCTGGCTTTTGGGTGGTTAAGAAAGACAAGAATCTCATGGACTTTTCTACCCAGGTTGGCTTTGAACCATGATCCTCAGATCTCAGCCTTCTGAGTAGCTAGGATTATTAATGTGAGCCACTAGAGCATAGCTCTTTTTTTTGTTTGTTTGTTTAAAGACTTCTTTTTAAAGACTTTTAAAGAGAAAGATCTAAAAAAAATTATCATGTTGCTTTCTAATCTAATAAAATTAACAATAATTTCTTCAGATGAACTAATCTTCCATATTCATATTATCCTGCTAGCTCAAAAGTGTTTTCTTAAATTTGTCTTGTTTGTATATCTAATCAAACCAAAGTCATACTCTGCCTCTTGTGTTTCTCCTAGCTCATGCAGCTCCCTTCTATCCTCTCTTAGACATTGACTTTCTTCTGACATCAGTTTCTCAGTAAGTTGTGGTGTTTCCTATTCTATAATTTACATATATAGAGTCTGTTCTAGTCCATCAAATATAGCTTATTGGGCTGTGTCTAGTATTGCAGTACAATGGCTTTATGAAAAAGTCAATTTGTTTTTCAGAACAGGGTTTATTATCTACAAGAACATTTCAGAAGCAGATCTAGTCTCTTAAAATCTATTTTTACTAAATGTTCCTATTTATTTCTCCAGATACTACTTTTCTCTTTAACTTTTGAGAGGAAATATGCTGCTTTGAAATCCAAAAGTTGAATAACTGGCTCTCAACAGACATAAAAACCATAGCTAAAGTAAATGACTTCTACTCATGTATTTCAAGTTTTCTCTATATAAAAAGCTTCTGAAAACAAATCTAGAAATTAAATGGAAACAATGCCTTCATTAAATTAATTCAAAGAAAGCAGGTATCTGTGAAAGAATCTAGACCCAAAGTGACAAAATGAGAAGCTAAAGGTAAAACTGCTTATGAAAGGTAGGTGCTCATGTCTCCTCCCTGTAATCCTAATTATTCAGGAAGCTGAGATCTGAGGATGGCAGTTCAACACCATTTAGGCCAAGAACGTCTATGAGACTTTTTTTTTTTTTTTTTTTGTCAGTCATAGGGCTTAAACTCAGGGCCAGGGCACTATCTCTCAGGTCTTCCAGGCTAGTGTTCTACTACTTTGAGCCACAGGTCCACTTCTGATTTTCTTGGTGGTTAATTGGAGATAAAAGGCTCACAGACTGGTGGACTCAGTGGCTCACGCCTGTGCCTGTAATCCTAGCTACTCAGGAGGCTGAGATTTGAGGATCCCAATTATTATTATTATTACTACTATTACTACTACTGCTACTATTATTAGTATTGTTGTTGTCCTGGGGCTTGAACTCTGGGCCTGGGCATGGTCTCTGAGCTCTTCGGTTAAAGCCTAGCTCTCTACCACAGTGACACTTCTGGTTTTCTGGTAGTTAATTGGAGATAGAGGTCTCATGAACTTTCCGCCTGGGTTGACTTTGAACCACAGTCCTCAAATCTGAGGCTCATGAGTAGATAGGATTACAGGCCTGAGCCACTGGTGCCTGGCAGATGAGCAATTATTTTTGCGTTATGTTTGGGGGAGCAGGGTAGGAGTGAGGAATGTGCCAGTTCAAGTCAAGTTCAAGTATGGAGATCCTGTCTCAGAAACAACAAACGAGGAAGGAAGGGAAGGAAAGAAAAGAAGAGAGGAAGGAAGGAAGGAAGGAAGGAAGGAAGGAAGGAAGGAAGGAAGGAAGGAGAAAGAAAGGGGGAAAAGATATTTTTGATTGCTCTTTTCCTAATTTAAGATCTCCCTCACCCACCAAGGACTTTCTTTTTGCCTAAGGATAAAAAAAAAAATTCCTGAAACTTACACAGAATTTAGATTTTTTTTTTTTTTGAGGTGCTAGTGTGGATCTGCTGGCTTTTTGAATAAATCTTTTTTTCTTTTCCCAACAACTTGTCCTAGATTCTTTGGGCCCCTTTCCTAGCAGTGAGTAAACAGGCTTGGGTTCATTAACATTTCTATTTACCTGCCACTCATCCATTGGAGACTTCTCCCCATTGATTGCAATTCTTGTGAAGTGAGAACTGAGACCTCCACTACCGACCTATTATTAGCTAAGTTTTTCATCCCTTCTGTAGTTGTATAATTTTTTTTTCCATACTGTGAAACTGCACAGCATTGAGAAGCATATGGACCAAGCTACTCTTGAATTCAGTCTTATGGTATCCCATCAAAATACTGTTTTCCAGAATTACATAGGTCAGCCCTTTTCTTTTCTTCCTTCCTAATGAGTCCTACATTTGTAATAAACTGGATTCATTTATCATGTTCTAAAATTCAACAGCAAACTCTCCCACATTAGTCCCAAAGGGTAAAATTGGAAAAGGATGGCTGAATTTAATCAGCGCATATGGTTTGTATGTATAAAGTATCATACTGGGCTCCATTAACAAGTACAATTAGCAAGTAAACCAGGCACTGGTGTAATCCAATGTAATCCTACTCAAGAGGCTGAGATCTGAAAGTCTAGGTTCAAAACCAGCACACACAGGAAAGTCTGTGGGACTCTTACCTCCAATAAACTGCTCAGAAAAAGGCTGGTAGTAGTGCTGTGGCTCAAGTAGTAGTCCACTAGGCTGAGCCCAAGAAGCTCAGGGACAGTGCCCAGGCCCCAAGGCTAGTACACACACACACACACACACACACACACACACACACACACACACACACATGTTACAGTTAGGCATGGTGACATACACCTGTAATCTCAGCATCTGAAAGGTAATTAAAGGAAGATCTCAAATTTGAAGACATCCTGAGTTACATACTATGATTTAGTCTCAAAAACAGAAACAAAACAAAAGCTGTAAAGTCTTTCTAGGTTCTGAGCATTAGTAAGTCTCTCTTTTTAAAAAAGTAATAACTTGGGCTAGGAATGTGGCTTGGTGGTAAAGTGCCTAACATGCATGAAGCCCTGGGTTCAATTTCCCAGTACTACATAAACAGAAAAAGCCGGAAGTGGTGCTGTGGCTCAAGTGGCAGAGTAATAGCCTTGAGCTTAAGAAGCTCAGGGACAGTGCCTAGGGCCTGAGTACAAACCTCAGGACTAGTCAAAAAATAAATAAGTAAACAAACAAACAAACAAACAAATAAAATAGTAACTTTAAAAAATTCTTGTATGATTATGTTTTCTGAAGTTATGATCTAACTAGGAGTTTGTTCTTCTTAAGTTCCTTTCTCTATAAACAATTTCAGATGTCTGAGTTTAGAGCTTGAAATATAGTAGCAGTTTGACATGTGTGTGTGTGTGTGTGTGTGTGTGTGTGTGTGTGTGTGTGTGCGTGCGTGTTTTAGGAGGAGAATAAAGGAATTTATTAGGAGGGACCTGCTGGCCTGGGAGAATGAGAGGGGACAGGGGAAGAAATGGTGTCCGAGCTTCTGCTGTGTGTTTTATGTTAGAAAATCCAACACTATTTGGGGTAATTAATTACCCAAGGTAGATAGAAATCCTCTTGTGCCATTTGTCAAGCTGAAAGGAAAGTGCAGTTGCTGTTGTTCATGGCTGGGCCTTACCTGTGTAAGGCAGGGGGAGACAGACAGGCCAGGGGGTTTGAAGAAGAGGCCACCATACTGTAGAAGAGGCAATGACAACATGGAGAGCCTTCAGCTTCCAGAAACATCCACAGAACCCTTCATCCTGCTTGCAAGTTTATCAGCCCCACTGGCTCCGCCTTTGTTTTGCTTTGCTGTGTTTTATATTATTTTGTTTAATGATCTGCCTGTATCTCTTTGACAATGAAAAGACAAGGGAAAAATAATTTTGTTATACATTCAGATAATGCACATGAGGCATCAATTTGCTTTATAATGTTAATATTTTCATATCTCGTCACGGGTATCATCAATTCCTTTTCTTTTTGGCAGTACTAGGGCTAGAACTAAGGAATGCATACTTGCTAGGCTGGTGTTGTGCTGCTTGGGCCCCACTTCTAGATCAAATAACTCTGGTTATTTTGGGGAAAGATTCTAGCATTTTGTGGGCTAGCCTGGATTCCATTCTCATATTTATGGTTCTCACCATAGCTGAGATAATAGACACACAGCACCAGGCCTAGCTTTTTCTATTTTTTTTTTGTCGGTCATGGGACTTGAACTCTGGGCCTGGGTGCTGTCCTCCTGAGCTCTTCAGCTCAAGGCTACCACCCTATCCCTTGAGCCACTTCCCATTTTCTGGTGGTTAATTGGAGGTAAGAGTCTCACAGACATTAGTGCCCAGGTTGGCTTTGAATGATGATCTTCAGATCTCAGCTTCCTGAGTAGCTAGGCTTATAGGCATGAGCCACAGCGCCTGGCTCATGTTTTTTGCCTAGTGTTTTTCAGTCAATTTGGAATCCTGTGAACATTTGTGCCTCACTTGGCTTGGAACAATGTTCTTCCTAACCATAACCTTCCTGGTAGCCGGGATGCCAGGCTTTGCACCACAATGCCCAACTCCCTTTTCTTTTCTTCACGTTCTTTTCATGTACAGATCTATAAATTAAAACCACAAAAATAAATTACAAACAACCTTTCTCATCTTAGCCTCTGCCAAGCAACACAACTAGCTGTTTCTTTCTGTTGGCAGATAAACTTCTAGAATGTTCCATGTAATCCATTGAAACATCCCTAACTTCTCCTTGCAACCACTGGTAACCTGTACCTTGCCACAGAGTGGTTTGGTTGTTTCTCATCATGGCAACCACAAACACATAATCAATCAGGGGCAATTATTAAGGGACAATGTTTTCCTCCTTACTTTATCCTTAGGAAATACATGTTATTGTAAATAGTTGCCTCCTTTGTGCCAGCACTGTCTCCTGAAAAATACGTGGATATCTTACAGAAAAGCAAAACTTTAAACTAATTCCTCCAACTCTATTTCTGCAGTTAATAAATGACACAACTATCTATACCTTAGCACTTACTATTTAGATTTTCATGCTGAGTGTGTTGGGTTAGGCCTGTAAATCTAGCACTGATTCAGTGGCGGCAGCAGGAGGATCATGAGTTCAAGGCCAGTGTACAACAAAGAGTAAGACAAGGTCTCAAAAATAAATCATATCATGATGAGTTTATCACCTATCATGTAGGCATAGAAAAGTACATATTCTTATTGATTAAATGAAAGAGCATTTGTAAGTTTTAAATGAAGTTCTCTTTGAGAGGTTGCTGTAGGTATAGAAATTAAGTTTATAAGTCTTTCCTGGAAGGAATGGATGCTGTGCCAAACACGTAAATATTAGGGGAGTTAAGATAGTCATTGAGAAAAGGGGGCAACACTGCATTAATCAACACTCTGTTCTCAGAAACTAATACGTTCATTTGAGACCCCTTGGTACAACCACTTAAACATATTTTTAATGGACTTTGTTCTACCATTGAAACCAAAGGCCTACTTCTACTGTCTTCCACATTTCCTTCAAATACAATCTTTCAGATTAAAAAACAAAAACCAGATAGCCATTGATAACAAAACTAATAAAATTTACAATTTTGAATCAAAATTGTTATCCAGATGCTGGTGGCCAAAGCTTGTAATCAATCCTAGCTACTCAGGAGGCTGAGATCTGAGGCTCACAGTTCAAAGACAGCCCAGGTACAAAAGTTCTGAAGATGTTTATCTTCAATTAACCACCAGGAAACCACAAATGGTTCTGTGGTTGCAACGGGTAGTACACTATACTTCAGCAGAAAGAGCTCAGGCATACAGCCTACGCCCAGAGTTCAAGCCCTATGACTGACAAGAACATAAATAAATAAATAAAAGTTATCTACAGGAGTAGTCCGGAGATGTTGGAAAACTCAACACAAAGCATTCCGAGTAGCTCACTGAAATGTTGAGTCAGCTAAAACATCTAATCCACTGTAAAACATAGGGACAGTTGAAACTAGAAAAGAAAGATTCAGCTAGAAAACAGAAAACAAAATTGCTGTGGTTCAGAAACATGTGACTCTGGAAGTTTGGAGAACATACTCATCTCTTTGCTACAAATATAGGCCTCAGACTCTTGGAATTCAGTGCCATTAAATGTTTTAAATACACAACTGACTCCTCTTTAATGTTCAGCAGCCTATACCTTGAGCTACACACTCTAAGTTCAAGTCCCAGGGTGACACACACACATATAACTTCACAATTTTTTCTTTTTTTTGGTGCTCATCTAGGGGCTTGAACTCAGAGTCCGGGCTGCTGTCTCCGAACTTTTTTTTTCTTTTTGCACCAGGTTAGTGCTCTACCATTTGAACCATAGGGAAGAGGATGCAGTCAGGAATCCAAATTATAATCCTACAAAACTAAGAAGAGGGAGGGATGGGTAGGGAATTTGAATGAGAATTCAGCCACCAGTGCCTGGCTCATTAATGTTTATTAATACATTTTTCTATTAATTTTAAAATAGTATTTGTTGACATTTTTATTTATTCAACTGTTCAGAAATATGAACAATACATACTCTTTTATATATAGTCAGTTTTATGAATCTAAGCATTAGGATTGTTTATATTTTCTGCTACTTTCAGGAACAAAAATAATATGCAAAATAATTGCTGAATATTTTGATAGATTTTTAGTTCAATTCTCTTTTCTCATTTCAGTTGCTTTCTTTTTAACCCTAGTAAAAATAGGGTTATAATGTTTTTTTTTTTTTTTTCTAAGATAGCAACTTGATAAACTTCTGAAGTATTTTCCTGGCCTCAAGAGATTGTCCAGTTCTCTGTCCAGGATAGAGTTTTGTCTGGCTCATTCTTTAGTTTTTGCAACAAAATAATTTCAGCTTGGAAACACATCGTGGGAATAAGGGTGAGGTGGATTTGGGGCTTTGCAGAAGCAATGAGCTATGATTACAGAAGCCTAGTGGGGGAAAAGGCCGTTGGAAGAGATAAGTACATCTGTTGAGAAAGTGTTAATTATATTAATTAACTCTGAGGCAACTTGGGTAGCTAGTTTGCATAAGGAGAGGTTTTTATGAGGTAGGCGCTTCAACCTCTAAGAGTGAGTGGGTGTGTTCAGGTGTGGTCTTTGTCTCCACAACCTGGATGAAGGTTTTCCCTTTCCTGCTTTTTAAAGTGCATGGTGCTTGGGAGATCAGAATCAACCCAAATATTGCTTTGAGCAACTCCTTTGTGACACTTTGGTTTTGTTTCAGAAAGGATCTCCCTCAGTAGAGCAAGCTGGCATGGAACTCCCAAAAGTCCTGCCTCCTCTTCTAAGTGCCAAGTTCACAGGCAGCAGCCACCACACCCTGCCTCAGAGACGTTCTTTCATTCTGAGGTTGGCCTACACAATCGCTCTCCCTCCTTTCTGAATGACGCTGAAGGTTAGATGATAAGCAGCCTTCCCCTTTCTCCAAAAGTCTACCATGGGTCTGAGTCACTAAAAGTCTTACATTTTGGACCAGTAGCTATACAAACCTCCCCACCCCTTTCCCCAGTAGATAGCAGTAGGAAAAAGTGAAGGCTTTTTGCTTGTAAAAACATTTACTGTCTCCTAGCAATCTTCAGGGATGCTATGTGCCTTTGACAATAGATAAATACTTTCCAATGCTATAAAACATTACACTAATACAGGAAAGTCACTTAACTATTAGCCCTGGGAGTTGGTATCCTGATTCTAAAGTTTCAGAAACCTTTGATTACGAATGTGTCAAAGAAAAACAAACCTACAAGTAGGACTGCTCAGCTTAACAAATGAAAATATTAGACTCCCAGCCAATTTGAAATCGTCTATCTTTGTTTTATTTGACAAAACTCATGTTAAATTATTTCTTTGCAAATTCTAGCTGCAGGGAATAGTAATAGGTCAAGTATTGTAGATTCTTTCCATATAGGAGGCTTGGGAGCAACTCAATATCACAATATTAGTCTCAGGAATAGTGGCTTTCTTTTACATAATAGTAAATTCTTTCAATATCATCTTGTAAGGCAGCTGATTTCACATTACTTCAGAGTTTCCTTTATCTAAAGAGTATAGCAGCAATTGAATAGAGACCATTTTATTGTTAGCTTCTAGTAAAATTGAATGTTTTCCATATGATAAGTAAGAAACACCTATATAAAGATTTCTTTGGGCTGAAAATGTGGTTTAGTGGTAGAATGTTTGCCTGGCATGCATGAAACCCTGGATTTGATTCCTCAGTACTACATAAACAGAAAAAGGCAGAAGTGGAGCTGTGGCTCAAGTGGTAGAGCACCTAGCTCAGGGACAGAGCCCAAGACCCGAGTTCAAGCCCCAGAACCAGCCCCCCACCAAAAAAAGAAAGAAAGAAACAAAGAGAATATTCTGAGAAGAAGCCACATAAATAATATAGGAAGAATCTTCAGTCTCCTAGAAGCTTTGCCTCTGTCTCTTGGTAAAATCAGCTAGGCAGAAAACAAGTTGTAACATATCCACCAAAGTTATAATTAACATTTACTTGAGAAAGAGTCGTGGCTTGGCTTAATGTTAAATTCCGTTTGATCTTAATTGAAAGGAGTCATGGAGTTACAGGAAACAGACCCTTCCATTGAAAATGCCATCCTAAAATACATTTAGAAATTAAAATACATTTAGAATTTCCCAAGAAACAGAAAGAGATTTGAGAGCACAGACAGTTGGCAGGGAAATTAAGCCTTTAACATCTCCCAGCAGCAACATTCACCTTGTTTTGAAGGCCTTGACTCTTGGATTTACTTTTTCTTCATCCAAGATAAGTTCAGAAAGTTAATTTTGCCTTTGAAGTAAGCAATTCTCTACAATACGTCATCAGTTTGTTTGTTTGTTTTTTCATAATGTTTAGTACCTGCCAGGACCTACCCATTTTTGTAAGGTCTAGTTTTCTTCTTTTACAATGTATTGACAATCTTTTTCTTTTTCTTGAGACAGCATTTAGTATCAAATAGTCTAGAATTTCCAATCTTTTTTTTTTTTTTGTCAGTTGTGGGACTTGAACTCTGGGGTGCTGTTCCTGAGCTCTCCAGCTCAAAGTTACTACCCTACCCTTTGAGCCACTGTGCTACTTCCAGTTTTCTGGTGGTTAATTGGCAATAAGAGTCTCATGGACTTTTGTGCCCTGGCTGACTTTGAACTGAGATCCTCAGATCTCAGCCTCCCAAGTAGCTATGATTACAGGCATGAGCTGCTTCCTCCTCCTCCTCCATCTCCTCCTCCTCCTCCTCCTCATTTTCCTCCTCCTTCTTCTTTTTGTGGGCCAGGGGGCTTGAACTCAGCCTGTGCGTTGTCCCTAAACTCTTCAGCTAAAAGCTATCACCCTACTCTTGAGCCAAACCCCAGCTCCCATTTTCTAGAGGTTAATTGGAGATAAGAGTTTCAGGTCCTTTTGAACCAGGGCTGGCTTTGAACCTTGATCCTCAGATCTCAGCCTCCTGAGTAACTAGGATTACAGGCATGAGCCACCATGCCTGGCTTTTCTTCATTTTCTAAGTACGAGCTTTTGTTGTTTATAAGATTTTTTTTTTGAGAGAAAGTAGTGAAATACAAGCAGGCAGAATAAAGCAGTTTTTAAAAGGGGAAGCAAAAACAACATAACATAATGCTTATTTACATTTCTCAAGCATCAGACACTATACTAGTCCAAAGTCAACTTCCATGAATCACAACACCCTCGCCACCAGAAAAATGTGCCCAGACCTGTGCCATTGACAGACACTGGTCAGAAACTTCAATGGCACAGGGCTGGGCACATTCTTCTGGTGGCGAGGGTATTATTCATGAAAGTTGACTTTGGACTGTGATTTGAATGCTGAATAGGAATCTTCTAGACTCTAAGAGAAGGAAACTCATTGTCAGTAGAAGGAACAACTTGAGCAAGAGAATATAATTATAAGGTGTGTTGGAGGACCAGCAAGCAGTTAAGAGCTGAACATAGGGAATAGTGTGAAAAAATAGAGCAGAATACATTAACCTACTGCAGCTTACAAGGCTAAAAGCAAAAATGGAGTCACTCTCATAGATAGGTCTTACATTGTATTATTATTTTTTCTTTTTTGCTGTAGAAGTTACTTTTTACTTTTTTTTCCCCAGGAAGAAACACTGTATTTTTGCAGAATGGTTGTTATTAAGACATTGTACAGAGGGGTCACTGTTTCATAAGTCAGGTGATGAGTACGTTTCTTTTTTGGACACTATCATCTCTTCCTTCGCTTTCCCTCAGTTTCCCCTCCCATCCCTGCTCCCAAGGGGCATAGCTCATTTTCAACATAGGTCTACTGGTCTATTGTATACCATGACTGTATTGATTTTTCTTTCATCCCTCCATTTCTGTGCCTCTCCCTTGCCCCCTCAGAAGCTACATAGAAAGATAAAGAAAACCCCATTACACTGTATTATTGTAAGATTATATGTTATGATACGATACAATCATTCAATCATTTATTTACATCTGTCTGCCTTACACTGTCACCTGTTATTCCCCGTACATTCAGTACATTTTACTGAATGAATAAATAAGTGAATGATACCTCTGAAAGAATCTGAGGAGGAATTGCAGGAGTGAAATACCACGGGGGTCAAACAACAGGTACAACAGGTGCCAGGTGCCTGCAAAGGCTGATGGGTAAGGAGAAGCAGGCTGGTGGGGTGGGGGGGGGGTTAGGGTTGGGGGGGGATGCAGAACAGGTGGTGAGAATGAACTGCCTCAGCTCCAACTAGCCAGTGGGGGAAGAGGTCAGGGAGAGACACGTGGAAGCAGAGGGAGGAAAGTCAGTGGATGATAGGGAGGGACAGGCAGAGAGAGAGGGAACCACTAGATAGATAGGAACTCTACAGGAGACAATGTCCCTTCCTCTTGCTGAAGACCCTGGAAGATAGAGACAAAGGCCTCCACAGACGCAATGCTGCTAAAGACCCTGAAGCAGACCCCCACAGGAGACAGGTATCCCTCCTCTTGGGGTGAGATGGACAATGACTCAAGCAGACCCCAGGATAGCTGAGACCTACCACAAAGATGTAAAAAGGGGCACTGCAATGGACTACCAATGTCCAGTCCTATTTCTCTGTCTGTGACCACAAGAAGTCTGTGCTCCCCTCCTCGTCCTCATTTCCCAGGAAGCTGTGGACAGGACCTCATATGATCTGAGTAGCCCCCCCCTCCCCCCAGCTCAAACTCTGAGTTTGGCACTTCTACCAACCTGCCAGTAGCCGAGAGGCTTCCCTCAACTTGCTTGATGCCTTACTCTCCCTTTCAAATAAGCTTTGGCCCCTGCTCTCACTTTTCTTCTCTCTTAATTTCTTATTGGTAGTTTTTTTGTTTTTTGTTTTTGTTTTGTTTTGTTTTTGTTTTTGTTTTTTTTTTAGGACCCAGTGTCCCTAGATGGTATCAGGAGAAAGAGGTATTAACAGTGAGTTTTGAGGGCTACAAATGGTGTCAGCTGACCAGGTAGGGCCCAGAGCCTTTAGTATGAGGTTAGTAGTGGCTTGAGAATCCAGCTCCTCTCAGGAGCATAATGAGCTAAAAGTTGGTAGAACGTGTTCCAGGTTCTACAGCAAGTGTTGCAGTGGAAGGGTTATTTTGTAGGTATTTCCTTTGTCTGGGATTGGGATTAAAACATCTCAGTGGAGAAGCAGCCTACAGTCATTAGAAGGATGAAATTTGAGGAGACATTTAGGTGGCTAAGGTTGACAATGTGCATCAAGTCGGGGAGGCCAACCCCAGACCACAGGCACTTGGTCACATGGGTCACATTGATTCTCACTTGTCCTGCGAGGCAGACTCCTCAGGGAAGTTATGAGAGGAATCGATTTTTGTTAGCTATTTCTGCAGTTCTGGGGTTGGAATTCAAGTGCCTCTGGCTTACTCCGGCAGGCACTCTGGTCATGTGGTCCCTAGCCCTAATGTACAGATTTTAGAGCCTAAGTTCTGGAGATTCTGGTACCGGGCCAGTGGAGAAGCCTGAAGAAACAACACATGGCAGATGCGACTCAGCTCACTGAAGGACCACCTTCAGAGGAGTGATGCTCTGGGTGACGGTTACCAGTTGAGAAGGGTATTCAAGCTCTTTTCAGCTGGGACGGACAAAGTCCGTCCAAGTCATACCCATTTTCATGGTATTTCTTCTGTAAAGTTGCAGTATGCTAGACTTGCAGTAGGACTTTGCATACATTTTTTGTAAGTACTTATCTATCAAAACATTGTTATTTCTCAAATAGCTTTAAATTATACCTTTTGGAGAGAACGATTCTGTGAACTAGAGGCCAATTCTGTGAACTAGAGGCCAATAACGAACATTCCATTGTTCTCAAAAGGAAGAGATTCTAGAGCCGGCTGCAGTGGATTATGCCTGTAATCCTAGCTGAGATCTGAGCATCATGGTTCAAAGCCAGCCTGGGCTGATAAGAGTCTGTGAGACTCTTATCTCCAATTAACCACTAGAAAACCGAAAGTGGTGCTGTGGCTCAAGGGGAAGTAGCCTTGAGCTGAAGAGCTCAAGGCCAATGCCCAGGCCCAGAGTCAGGATGGTAGCCTTAAGCTGAAGAGCTCAGGGACAGTGTCCAGGCCCAGAGTTCAAGCCCCACAACCTACAAAAAAACAAAACAAACAAACAAACCAACAAAACAAGGAAGAGATTCTTTTTAGGGTGTGTGTGTGTGTGTGTGTGTGTGTGTGTGTGTGTGTAGCTTTGTTTGTGTGTATATTCTTCATTTGTCCTGCCTTTTGTGATTTTATGGGTTTTGAGCTACTGACATGCAAATTGTTTTGTTTAAAGATCATAAGTTAGAAGGTATGTAACGTTTCTTAGCAAAACATTATCTGTGTTTGATTTCAGAGTTAGCAAAAAAGATTATTTTTCGAGCCTGAGATCATCACATTCATTCAGCTTTCAGTGTGTATGTGCTTCAAAATGATCAAATCAACAGCCAGGCTCGGTGTTATAGACCTGTGGATCCTGCTTCCTGAGGGTTCTAGGGTTGTAATTTCAGACTGATCCAAAGGACAAGACCCTACTGAAACATACTAAAGTGAAAAGATCTGCGGATAGTGGGAGCTGGTTTAAGTGATAAGTACCTGTCTAGCAGGCTGAGGTCCTGAATTCAGTCCTCAGTACTATCAAAACAAAAATAAGTCTATGAATTGAACAGGGGCTATGCAGGTAAATAAGACACAAAAATAAACTTCAGAAACTCAAATTCTAAAAGAGAAGATCAATAAGTATTATGAACCATATACTGCTAAAAAGTGCAATAACCCAGTTGGGTATAAGATCTCTTGATAGCCTAAATGCTGATTCTACTGTAGGATCTGATATAAGACTAGAGATAAGATCTTGTATGCTGGTATTAGACAGTAATAGATTCAGATCTTGAGTATCACCTTTTATTGGTTTTGTGATTCCTTCTTTAGCCTCAGTTTCTTGATCCACAAAGTGAAAATGACCCACATGCAGCTGTTACAACATGTAATGAAGTGATAAACATACATGCATGGTAATTGGCAGTTAATAAAGTCAGAAAATGTTTAGCAAAGTGGCTCCTGTGGCTCACACTTGTAACCCTAGTTACTCAAGCGGCTGAGATCTGAGGATCAAGGGTCAAAGCCAGCCCTCGTACAGCTCTGAAACCGGAAATGGCACTATAACACAAAGTGGTAGAGCACTAGCCTTGAGCTGAAGAGCTCAAGGATAGCACCCAGGCCTAGAGTTCAAGCCCCGAGAATGACAAAAAAGAAAAAAGAAAAAACAAACCTCAAACCAGATATTCTGCAAGCTGGAAGCCACTGGATTGGACCTGTAATCATAGCTTCTCAAGAAGCTGAGATCTGGAGGATCAATTTTCAAAAGTTCAAAGCCAGCCTGTTCTGTATAGTTCCTGAGACTCTAATTCCAATTAATCAACAAAAAGATGAGCTGAGTACATGGCTCAAGTGGTAGAAAGCCATCTAAGAGAACAAACTGAGTGAACAATTAAGCCAGGCTCTGAGTTCAAGTTGCCATACTGGCAAAAGAGGAGGAAGGGGGGGAGGAGGGGGGGGAGGAGGGGGAGGAGGAGGACGAGGAGGAGGAGGAGAGAGTGACATTGTCTTGTCTTGGTCTTATCCTAAGTTCTCTAGTGTAGAGCTGTAGAAGCATGCTACCTTGAAGGTTGCTCTTTTTTTCATTTCTAGATTTTAGAGCATTGTATAACTAATGTTTTCCTTGGTAGAAAGAAATAATTTCCTTTTGTCTTCCAAATAGACTCATACATTGTAGAGGTGATTTTTTCTTTGCTAATGAGAAATTTTATAACTTATGTAAGAGAATTTATCCTCTTGGATATAAATTTTTTTCTTTTTTTTTTTTACCTAACAGGAGCAGAATCTTTTAAGTTTTGCTTATACTAGTATAAGGACATTAACCAGCAGTGTTTATTTAAAATACCTGGCAAATTTCCTTGAGCTCTCATTTTGAATAGGCACAGGAGACATAACACAAAGAGTTTGTTTTGATACTGTGTCTGTCCACATCTTTAAAACACAGATTCTGAAAAGGGCAATTCCTTAGTGCCTTTTTGGGATTTTCATGTAAGTCCTTTTTTAAAAACAAAACAAAACTTTTCTTCTTTGTAGTATTCCATATTAACGTTTTCTCAGATTTTCTTTTTTACTCTAGAACTGTTTTATGTATCTCCAAGTCACACTGAGTGCCATATAACATCATTATAAATATCACAGTTGTTTGTGAATTTCTGAATATAACAAGCCAGGAGAAATGGCAATATGCACAATAGGCAATTCACGAAAGCTCCTTGAAGTTCTGTTTTTGCAAACAATATAACCTCAAATCATAGATATGAGATACTTGGGAGCCCAAAATGACCCAGTCACTCCCTTAGTTGGACATTCTGTGCTCACAAAATACAATCTTGCTCTGACAATTTTGAAATACAATGTTGTAGAAGAGAGAGGGTGTTTACCTCTTCCAGTGCCTGACAGTTAAGACTAAGTGGCGCCAAGAATGGAGGCCCATCAAGTGCTCTGATGATGGATGGATGATGGTTTGTTGCTAGTGAGATTTGGAAAATATGAAGCCAATGCAGGTGCCATAGGAGAACAACTAAATCCTAGAGGCTAATTTCACTCATTTCTCTGTCTCATTAATTAGGCTAGACAATTTCCAAGTAAGTCACTTCATGCCATCAGCATATTAAGGATCTTTTAAATGCCTAGAGGAAAGATTAGCTAATTTAGAATGTAATATAACTATAATCAGAACAAATGTTTGAGTGGACAAATAAAATGACCTAAACATGTAAGGATAGAAATAGGATGGGAAAAGTAATAATAAAACTGTAGCTGTAGGTAAAGTAGAGGACTTGCCAGAAAATTTTGAGGCCTTAGGCTGGGCTTTGGTGGCTTATGTTCATAATCTTAATTACTTAAGAGGCTGAGATTTGAGGATTCTGATTTGAAGCCAGTCTGAGCAGACAAAACTTCAAGACTCTTATCTCCAGTTAACTAGCAAAAACCTAGAAGCGGGTCTGGGAATGTGGTAGCGTGCTTGTCTAGCATGCATGAAACTCAGTTTGATTCCTCAGTATCACATGAACAAAAAAAATGGAAATAGCACTGTGGCTCAAGTGGTAGAGTGCTAGTTTTGAGTACAAAAAGCTCAAGGACCTTGCCCAGGCCCTGAGCTCAAGCCCCAGGATTGAAAAAAATAAAAGTAAAACAAATAAGGATCTCTAGATATTGTGACTTATGAGTCACTCAAAAAGATTTAGCCATTAAAGATCAATATGTTGAGTTAACAATTAGGTAAGCTAAATCTGCTATTCGTCCATCTGTTTCTTTTCTTTCTTTCTTCCCTTCTCCTTCCTTCCTTCTTTCTTTTCTTCCTTCCTTCTTTTCTTTCCTTCCTTCCTTTTTTTTGTTTGTTTGTTTGTTTGTTGTCAGTTATGGGGCTTGGGGCTTGAACTCAGGGCTTGGGCACTGTCCCTGAGATCCTTTGCTCAAGGTTAGTGCTCTTACTTTGAACCACAGTGCCACTTGAGGTTCTTTGAGTGGTTAATTGGAGCTAAGTCTCATAGGTACTTTTCTGCCCTAGCTGGCTTTGAACTGTGATTCTCATCTCTCAGGCTCCTGAGTAGCTACGATTACAGGTATGAGCCTGCACCCTGCTCCATCTATTCTTCAAAGCAGATGTCATGTCTAGTTTTAAAATATTAAGAAATGTTCTTATTTTATCATAATGATCTATAATTTCTATACCAAATGGAGGCTAGATAAGCTGTAGCAGGGAAGGATTTTAAGTTAAGATTTAAATACATCAATGAGATGACCTTTCAGTTTGGGGCTTGCTCATTCAACTGCTGCTTAGCTAATATTGTATATTCATGGAACTTACATTCAAATGGAGAGGCAGAAAAACAGTAGACCTATTGATGATCAGAAATGGTTCAGACATTTAATATACCATGTGCAACGCAGTAACATTGACTCATTTATTTCCCTTGCTTGATCCTTTTTCCCTGGTCTGATTTAAGTTTATTGGCTAGATAAATCTACTCCTAAATCTTTAGGTAAGAGAAAAAAGAGATAATGTAAAAATTAAAATGTCATTAATCTGGCTTTAAGAGCAAAAGGAAATGGATACTTGGCTGAAGATTAAGAAAGAAAACAGTGGAGAAATTTTCAACAGTTACAGATTTAGCCAGCAAGTTACGCCTGGACTAGGACTGTAAACAATTTGTACTTTTAAGTTCTCCAAATTCTGTCACATTCATTAATCATATTTTACAATTAAAGCTTTGCCAAATCCATGCCCTTGAAAGTTTTTCTACATCCACTCCCCCCCCCTGCCTTTTCTGTCCTTCCTTGTAATTATTTAAATTTTCCTTTTGTCCTGTTTGAAGCTTCTATTTTATATGCTTTCCTCTATTTGTCAAGTTTGATCCTACTGGACAAATTAAATGATGAGTTTGGGGCACATCCTGAAGTCTGTTTCATGACCAAACAAGTACTCTTAGCAAACATTTTCAAGCACAACTTTTAATTATACTGTTTCAAATATACATTGGGACATTAATCGAGAAAAATCTACTGCTAAAGGCCAAAGAGACCACAAAGTATCAACATTATGTAGGCTGTACTTACCAGGCAGTCCAGTAGATAACTTATTTTGCTAACATAGTATCTAATAGCCTATTTTTTTTTTGCTAGTGGTAGGCCTTGAATTCAGGACCTGAGCACTGTTCTTGGGCTTTCTCAAGGCTATACTACCACTTGAGCCATAGCACTCTTTCTGATTTTTTCTATGTATGTGGTATTTAGGAATCATGGGTCTTCGTGCATGCTAGGCAAGCACTCTACTACTAGGCCAAACTCCCAGCCCCTCTAACAGCATTTTTAAGACCCACAGAATATTGTCTTGTAAAGAGCAGCTAGCTGGCTCAAACTTGTAAACTTAGCTAGTTAGGAGACTTAGATGTGAGGATCGGGATTCAAAGCCTGCCAGGGCATGAAAGTCCTAGAGACTCTCATCTGTAATTAACCACTAGAAAAACAAACAAACAAACAAACTATCCTCCCAATTCTCCACAATGGAAGTGGAGTTGTGGTTCAAAGTAGGAACCCACCAACCTTGAGCAAAATAGCTCACAGACAGAGCCCAAGCCCCATGAGTTCAAGCCCCATGCCTGATGTACGTACATGCATGCATGCATGCATGCATACATATATGCACACAAAATAAAATAAAAATAAATCAGCTTTATTTCATCCATTATTAAGTCTAGCATCTACTTCTTTTCATCTCTATTTTGGGATGTTATCTGTCTGATCTCACAAGTATTGAAACTTTTATTTACTTATTTATTTTCCTGCCAGTCCTAGGACTAGAACTCAGGGCTACTACATTTCACTTGGCTCTTTTGTGCTCTGCCATGTAACCCATATCTCCACTTCTGGCTTGTTTGTTAAGAGCCTTATTGACTTTCTGCCAGGGCTGGCTTCAGACTTAGATTTTCAAATCTCAGCATCCTGAGTAATTTACATGTGCCTGAATACATGTAAACTTATTAATAGAAGGAGCTTTCTCTGTATTATTTTATGCTGTCTCTCTAGAAAGTAGAACAAATATGTCACAGGCATCACTGAGCAGATATTTGCTCAATGTTGTACTCACTTTATCAAAAAAGTTTATTAATAAATGAAAGTAAAAGGTGGTATGAGAAGCCTATTTACATTCTGTAACTTTACTCGTGTTTAAATGCTTAGGAACCTTGATTGAATTGTGGATATTAACATATTCTAATTTGTGAAGGGAAACTACCCTAATTGTTTTCCTTATTTCTCTTCCTTTTCTTACCTTCTGTCTACATAATCCAGCTCTACAGCCTTCTCAT
Organism: Megascapheus bottae; assembly: GCF_031878675.1. Taxonomy (NCBI): domain Eukaryota; kingdom Metazoa; phylum Chordata; class Mammalia; order Rodentia; family Geomyidae; genus Megascapheus; species Megascapheus bottae. Next base: position 30,409,221 of record NC_143516.1, on the reverse strand, counting down.
TCTTTAGAAGACATTCAACTTTTCTTTGTCAATCAGGCACCTTGATGAAACCCTTAGCAGCTCCACAGAATCAGAAAGATTCCCTGTAAAACCATCTCTTCCAAAGAAAGAAAACATACTATGACAAAGGATATCAGCACTAATAGTAGAAGGAAAAGAATTTTGGAGGGACATTTTAAAAAGTATTTTCAATATCATAGAACCTTAGTTTAGAAGTATTAATCATGGAGACATTTGAATGTATTAGCTTAGTTTTCATTCAGTGCAGTTGTGTTGAATTTACTGTCATAATCATCAGCTAGATTTATATAGTTAATTATCAACGACATGTTAAGAAAAAAATTACTAATACTATAATATTAAAGAATTAAGGCGGGCACAGTGCTCATGCCTGTAATCCTAGCTACTCAGGAGGCTGAGACCTGAGGATCAAGGTTCAAAGCCAGCCCAGTCACTAAAGACAAGGAGATTCTTATTGCCAATTATCCACTAGAAAAGTGAAAATGGTGCTGTGGCTCAAAGGGTAGGGTGGTAGCCTTGAGCTCAGGGACATCCCTCAGGCCCAGAGTTCAAGCCCCACAACTGAAAAAGCAAACAAACAAACAAAAAAGCATTAATGTTTGTTTTTTTCTTACAAGCTGGGAAAGGTGGCTCACTCTTGTAACTTTAGCACTTGGGAGGCAGAGACAGGAAGATTACAATTTTGAGATCACCTTTGCCTACACAAGGAATCTAGCCTCCCCAACACTTTTTTTTTTTTTTTTGCCAGTCCTGGGTTTGAGCTCAGGGCCTGAGCACTGTCCTTGGACTTTCTCAAGGCTAGAGCTCTACCACTTGAGCCTCAGCACCACTTCCGGCTTTTTTCTATGTATGTGGTACCGAGGAATCGAACCTGGGTCTTTGTGCATGCTAGGCAAGCACTTTAACCACTAGGCCAAACTCCCAGCCCTCCCCAACACTTTTGCACAAGTCCTTTCCTTTATCTTTCTTTCTTTTTGTTAGTTTTAGGCTTGAACTTTGGACTAACAAGTTGTCTCTAAGTTCCTTTTGCTCAAGGCTAGTACTCTACCACTTGAGCCACACTGTCATAGCTCAAGTATAGATTCACAATTAGCTACCCCTATATGCTGATGCTCTGTAGCAGGTTCTAGTTACAAAGGCCTTAACTGAAAGGCATACAGAAAGCTGTCTAGTAGTGTGTAGGCATTTCATCTCTTCTCATCACCCTTAGATAGAAAGCCAGATGTGTAGTTTTCACAATGACATACTCACCCCTCAGGGTTGTTCATAGGCTTTTGGGGGAAAATGAGGCACTAATACAGGATTTGGTCTGGTAACAAGGAATAAGTGAGGCAGAGAAGAAGATAAATGTATGGTGCATGCTTTTCTCCAAAGCCTGAAAACTCCAGCTGAATGAAAAATATGCTCTTCCATTTATGATGCATTTCTTTTATGTCATCTGTCTATTTAAATCCACTGTTCCATGAACAAGCTTAGGAGTCACAGTTTATCTAACAGAGACAAAATGTGGTAACAGGATATTGTTCTCACTTGATGTTGGATTTGTTGACATTTGAGACAAAACTCTGGAACTTATATTTAAATGAAATTGTCACCATATTTCAATTTAACTGATAAAGTTATGGTTAGGGTAGAAATGCTGTTTGTGTGGCTAAGACTTCAGGCTGTTTTCCAGGAAGTTTGTCTGTTAAACTTTGGTGATGATCTTGAATGGAAGAAATAAGACAGGCTCTGAGAGACGGGGGAATGAGGGAGGTGGGAGAGAAGGAAAGCTTAGGGAAGTTCATGAACAAACAAATTTGTCTTTCTTCTTAATTCTGTGCTTTGAGGAAAAAAAAGAAATTGAATGACTTGGATATTGCCTTATCTTTGTGTGTGTGGCTTATAATATAGATGGATGTATGGTTTATTTATTTGTTGGTTTTGGATTTGGGGGACAAAGTATCAGTGTATATATAGTATATATAGCTCAGATTGAACAAACTTCTTGAACAAATGCTTCTCCTGCTTCAGGCTCCTGATATTTGGGATTACAGATGTATACCACTACACCCAACTTAGTATAATGAAGAGAGAGAGAGAGAGAGAGAGAGAGAGAGAGAGAGAGAGAGAGAGAGAGAGAGAGAGAGAGAGAGAGAGAGAGAGAGAGAGAGCGAGCTCCTCTCTCTCTCTCTCCACTATGGGCGAATATCCTTAGTTTTTGCTCAGAAGTATGTGAGACAGGCTTCACTTTTCTGCCTCTGAATAAATGTGTGCTTCTTTATTTGCATATTTCAGATTTCACGAAAGCTGTGTGACAAACTACTTCACGGATTTGCATCATTTCCCTAATGAAAATTCTCCCTCCGAAGTCCTGAGCTGGCTTAACCCCACGCCATGATTCAGAGGGTGTGGGAGTGGAAGCTAAGGAAGTGATGCCAGCATTCTGTAAAGCTATGGCAAACACAGTGATATAGTCAGGTCCTGTTTGGCCTTATGGAGATTAGGTGCCAAATCACTAGCATTTATTTGCCTTACCCTCTGGCTTCTTCCTGTCTAAAAGAAAATGAGACATCTACTGTCATTTTTTTTTTTCCCTGGGAATTCATTCGGGGAGTTCCCACCCGGAAACTACAAAAGTTCACAAAGATAATTAGGGAACTGCAGTTGATCTCTAGAAATGCTGTCTATGAGTTCTTAGTTGTACATAGTGAGATTATCATTAAGCTGAAGGGAGCCCCTAAAATCTCATTTCAAATATTTTATAGATGAAGAAATTGAAAGTTAAAGAAATTGAAACTTAATTCATTGTGTCATTGTAGAATGTTTCAGCGTTAGCTTAAATCTAGCTTGTATTTGTATACTCAATGTCTCCAAGCATTTACAGCTGTTGTTCAAGGCAATGCATATTTGATAATCACCATAAGTAATGTCTTAACATTTTTTTTAGTCTCAACTGGTAGTTATTTTCCAATGGAGTGTAAGTCCAGAAACCTGCCTTTATTTTATAGCTTTTCTACCAGCCAAAATTGAGATCCCTTTTTCTACTCCCACTGTTTTCTTATACAAGTGGCTATTGAAGACAAAGCTGGCTCACAAAAGAAGTCAAGCATATCCTCATACCAAACAGACATTTCTCACATCTTTACCAAGATGTATCTGCTATCAGAGTTATAAGATGGGTAAGAGCTATCTATGACTTTTATACCATGTCAGTTCAATAAAACATTCTGAAAAGTAGCTAAAACTGTGGTAGATACCTGTCAGTGGCTGTCTGTATCTACAAAGGAATGGTTATGGGTATTGAGATACCTTGTGGTTCCTTTCACCTAGAGAATTCCCAGCTGACTGGAGGTTACAACTACTTTTTAACATTTAAATCTTCAAAACTAAGCTTTTATTCAACATGCTTTTATCTGGGATCCATAGACACAAGAAACATGAACTTGGCTGGGCCATTTTATCAGGTGCTTTGAAACCCTGCTCCTGATAATTGCAACAGATGCCCACTGACCTTGAGGATTGGTGGTTGGAATGTATTTTCTGTTAGTGAAGTTTTTGTTTTTAAATGTGGGGAGTAATATTATAATGTCAATAGTTGGGGTTCTCAAACCAGTAGATCAGAAGACTTAAGAATATGTATGAGCTACTGTGTAAGCTTGTAGACTTGATATTTTGTTAATTTTTTTTACAGTCCCGGGACTTGAACTCTAGGCTTGAACATTGTCCCTGAGATTCATTTTGTTTAAGGTGAGCAACAGTGTACCACTTGAGCCACAGTGCCACTTCAAGCGTTTTTGAGTAGTTTTATTGACTAGAAGAGTCTCACAGAGTTTTCTGCCTGGGTTGATTTTGAACCATGATCCACAGCTCTCAGCCTCCTGAGTAGCTAGGATTAAAACTGTGAGCCACTGGGGCTTGGCATGAATATTTAAATTGTTTCATGTTTTTCTATGTCTTGGTCATTTTCCTTAGAGTTTCTACATCCTATATAAAACTTACACAAGATGTGGTATTTATACACAATGGAATTCTATGCTGCCATCAGAAAGAATGACATCGCCCCATTTGTAAGGAAATGGAATGATTTGGAAAAAATCATATTAAGTGAAGTAAGCCAGACCCAAAGGAACATAGGCTCAATGGTTTCCCTCATTTGTCATAATTAGTATAAACTAAAAAAAATAATAATTAGTATAAACTTTGGACTCTCCTAGCAGAGGTTTATAATAGGGTGAAACCTAGATACATAAAGGCATATAGGATGAGGCTAAATGAATATGGAAACAAGAGCCATGTAATGTGTGACTGTTGTCCTTAATGCACTATGTTATTTCTCATCTCTTTTGTTGTCCCTTGGTTATCTCATATTGTTATAGTATTTCACCTTGTTATCTGGTATATTACATATATGTTTATCTGGTTATTCGAAATAGGATAGGGAAGGGGGAACACAAGATGAGGGGCAAGGGTGGGGGGAGGAAAACAGGGACAAAAATATGAGAAGGGTTATGTATCAATGTTTGTGAAGAAATGCACCTTCTATCTGGCAAATATAATGTAACCCTTCTATTAATTACAATTAAAAAATTAAACTTACCTAGGAGAAATTTAGGTTAAGACCAGCTATCCCTATCTTGCCTGGTATAGGATTTCTTTAGGAAAGTACTAACACTTAATACTGAAGATCAAAGGAGATTTTTCTATCCTGATCAAATCTTTTCTAATCAAATTCATTCTCTCAGTGCATCTCAACATAGGATATACAAACATCCTCATAGAGTGGAGGCAACAGAAATGCAGAGAATGTTCCCAGCAGTTCAACCTCTCAGAACAGAAAAGGCAGTGAAATTGCTCAGTATCACAGAGATCAGCCTTCTCTGAAGACAGAACTCTGCTGCTTAGGCCTGGTGTGTGCGTGTGTGTGTGTGTGTGTGTGTGTGTATGCAAGGGTTGGAGATTTCCTGTACTCCCTTTCTTGTTTATTCTAAAAGCAAACATTCATGGCCTATGTCAAGTTGAGAATATCTCTTTTTCCTTAACAACTTGGAAAGACTGAATGTCCTATTAAAAATCTTACTACTTAAAATGCTGAATATAGATATGCTCAGAATTTCCCCTGAGTTATGAAAGGTTAAGGTATTTTTTAACTTCATATGACAAGGACTAATGATAGTGCTCTTTCTTGACTCATCTTTCGAATGTTACCAAAGCTGTAACCCCAGATTACAACCTTATTTTACCACAAATTCAAGCACTATGAATAAAAGTGCAGAGGCAAGGACAGAAAAAGCCACAGATATGGTTCTGGATTGGGATGTCCTAGATTTCCCTTAAGTATATTAACTACTGCAAGATAAAAGGTCAGCAGAATTGATGAACCACAAAATAGCTGGATTTCTTTGCTCATCATGGGGAGATTGAAACTAAGGGGGGAAATAGAAGAAAATCACCAATAGCACTTGGGTGGTAGATTTTCTTTCTTGATTTCTGAACAACATAAAAGATCTTTAGCATGCTATCAATGTATTCCTTTAACCTTTTCCTTATAATCTTTTCTCTAGGCAGTTAAAAAACTTATTTCTATTTTTATTTTGGTGCTTTTATTTGGCTTGAACTCAGGGCTTAGGTGCTGCTCCTGAGCATTTTTTTTTTTTTGCAAGGCTAATGCTCTACTATTGAACCACAGTATTTTGGTGGTTACTTGGAGATCAGCTTCTCACAGACTTTCCTACCCTGCCTGGCTTTGAACCCCAGTCCTCAGATTTGAGTCTCCTAAGTACTGAGGATTACAGGCATGGACCACCAACTCCTAGCTTTCCAAGCACTTTATTGTTTAGTCATAGCTAAATAATATTTTTATTCCTTTATTTTCCTTGTAAGTGATCTGAGGAAATGAATCATGTCTTCATTCTTCCCTGTTACATATTCAATTTCTGGCCCTTTATTTGTGAAGTCCATATAATATAAAATATACAAATAATTATAGGACATTTCAAGATTCAAGATTTGGTACAAACAAGGGCAGAACTCTCTGGAAAACATGGCCTGTATAACTATAGATTACATGCCCCAGAATCTGGTACTGCTGACAAAAATAAAAGCACTTGGCAAGTATTAGTAAACTAAGTAACTTGGTAACCATTAGTAATCACTACTAATAGTCACTAATAAATATCTTGATTGTCAATAATCAATCTTGAATTTTCCTGTCTTCAACTCTTTTTTTGTCTTTATCTCACAACATGATCTTGGTTGCTGAAATCTATTCAGACAGAAGAAAATGCATGAATGTGAGTGCTTTCATTTAATTTTTGGCCCTGTATAAGCTCCACCATTCCAGCAGCATTTTTAATACTATTTTCCAATTACTTTGGTTATATCAAGTTTACACCTTGAAAGATCCAAATAAATATTCAAAGAAATATAATTTGGTATCATTAAACATTGTTATTATGCATCTACTACTTTAGCAGTTTTAAAATAGTCACGATATAAGAAACTGCAGTTATGTGTAAAACTTCTTTGCTTAGTTTCTGGGAAGTCTCAAATCACTGATAAAGACCAGACTACTTTAGCAAGAATAATGGCAGTAGGCTGAAATTTACTCAGTACTTCACAAATCAATGAAAAATAAGCTTCTAGATTCAGTCCCCTATGAAGTATTTTGCTTGAACTGAAGGAACACACTTGATGTTTTCCAGAGGTGATTCCGGAGCTGTCAGAGAAACTTCTTTTAAAATCAATTAATCTATTTCTAGTAATAGGCTAGCTCAGTTCATGCAGAATAATGAGCTTTTCAAAAATAAATGTCCTTTTGTTCCCTTCCAGTAAAAACACAAGTAGTCAGGCAATTAATCACAATGGCTTGCCTCAGGTAAGTCCTCATGAACTTTATTTTGCCAAGGAAGATTCTTTTGCATGCAGTATCTCATAAGACATTGGAGTCATTCCAAGCCATATGTCCATGCTACCTTTTTGATCCTAAACAAGATTGAATTGTATTTGCTCTCCTCAGGATTTATTCAAAGAGCATCACAGAAGTGGAAACTGCAGATTCTTCTGAAACTCTGCCTCTCTACAAGAACATAGGAAGCTGGATGCTGTGGCTTACACCTGTAATCCTAGCCTACTCGGGAGACTTGAGATCTGAGGATTGCAGTTCAAAGACAGCCTGGGCACTAAAAGTCCCAGAAAACCAGAAGGGAGCTCTGGCTCAAGGGGTGGGGTGATAGCCTTGAGCTGAAGAGCTCAGAGACAGCCCCCAGACCCAGAGTTCCAGCTCTACCACCGACAAAATAAAATAAAATAAAATAAAATAAAATAAAGAACGTATTAGGAGAAGGAGAAACATGTACTAAAATCTTGTTCTCCTGGATTTTTCCTGTGATGCTTTGGGAAAGTTTAGCCTCTCAGAATCCCAGTTTAATCTTGCTAATATGGAAATGATTCATCCTCTGAAAGGGTTGTCCTCAATATTCAGAGTACCTCAGTGAGGTCTCAGATTTTGTCCCTAGCACTGCAAAATACGAACTATAAATCATGATGATACAAGTTATATTAAATGATATATTAAATATTAATACTTAATACCTGCTAGATACTATAATAATGACATGACTTGGCATTATTTACAAGTTATTTCTCTCCTCTCCTCCCATGCCCAGATGGAATCTCACACTTTGGTCTCACAGGTAGCTGGGATTATAAGGGTGTGAAGCCGACCCCTTTTTCTACCTTGTTTTTTCTACTGAGGCTCACTCAAGGTCATGATCCTCTTTTATTAGTCTTCCATGTGGTGCTATCAGGTCAATACCACCATCCTGTTCAGCTGCTGGCTCTAGCTTAACTGTAGAGAACTTTAAGTGGTTTGCCCTTCTAGAAAGGAAAACATGCCTCAGCAGCCAACTAAAGATAACAGGTACGACTTTCCTAAAGAGTTCTAAACACTTGTGAGTCACATGAATTATGAGAGCCTGTGGAAATGGTGACAGCCACTTTGGTATGGAGGGGAACTTGAACTCATAGGACCTGGGTATTGTCCCTGAGCTCTTCAGCTCAACGCTAGAGCTCTACCAGTTGGAGTCCTAGCACCACTTCCAGTTTTCTGTTGGTTAATTGGAGGTAAGAGTCTCAGGGCTTTCATGCCCTGACTTGCTTTGAATTTCAGTCCCCAGATCTCAGCCCACTAAGTAGATAGGATTACAGGTGTGAGGCACTGGTTCTGGCTTGAAGCAGGATTTAAAGTATAGAAATTATATGTAGATTAGAAATAAATGAATAATTTAATAATTAACAAATAATTTGATAGTAGAAATTGAGTTACTATCCATTGACTATCTAATCAAACAATAGTGTAACCAACAGAGAGAACAAACGGAGACAGCTCAAGTTACCAAAGAAATTTTTCCTTTGTTTCCTAATTTATTTATTTAGTGCTAAGGATGGAGTTTAAGGCCTTATACATGCTAAGCAAATGCTCTACTAACAATCTATACACTTAGCTAGTCTTTCCTGTGAAAGCCAAAATTTGGGCAAAATTATTATGACAGCTTTGATATTGTGTTTAATGGAAATGGAAATTTAACTTGACCTGGTAAACCACCTTATTTTTTTTACACATCATATTTCAAATGTCATGTTTAACAAACAAGTATCCAAGAAGGGAATCTCTATATGTAATCACTGGCACTTAGATTTTAGAACATAATTAAAATTAAGCTGAGGGTTTGTGTGTCATAGATGCATATCAATCTATATAATGTAACATTATGTCTATAGTGTATATAAATCCCATCATAGGCTTTTATGTCTATGTAGTTATAGTTCCAAGACCATGTCAATAACTTTGGATACCCAAACATTGAGTCATCATCGCTCTTGTACTGTTTGGATCTAATATCCACATATCAAGGAGACCATGACCCTTTTGTTCCTTTGGTCTTGACTTACCTCACTTAACACGGTTCACTCTAGTTTCATCCACTTCCCAGCAACTGCCATTATTTTATCTTGTATGTTGGCTATGTATAAATCCGTTGTATATATGTACCACATTTTTTGTATCCATTCATCTGTAGTGGGGCATCTAGTTGTTTCCATTGCTTGGCTATTTTGAATAGTGCAGAAATGAATATGGCTGAGCAGGTGTCCTTATCATATCTTGGGTTATGATGTTCAGAATAGATGCCCAGGAGTGGTATGGCGGAATCATAGGGAAGGTCTATTTTCAGCTTTTTTAAGAAACCTCCAAATTGCTTTTCACAGTGGTTTACATTCCCACCAGCAGTGAAGTAGGGTTTCTCTTTCTCCACAACCCTGCCAGCATTTGTTGTTATCTGAGTTCAGAATATTGGTCATTCTTTTTTTTTTTTTTTTTGTCAATCCTGGGGCTCTAACTTAGGGCCTGAACACTATCCTTGGGCTTTCTCAAGGCTATAGCTCTACCATTTGAGCCACAGCGCCACTTCTGGCTTTTTCTATGTATATGGTACCAAGGAATCCGACCCGGGTCTTCCTGCATGCTAGGCAAGCACTCTCCCAGTAGGCCAATCTCCTGGCCAGGAGAATATTGGCCATTCTAATTGGGGTAAGGTGGTATCTTAGAGTTGTTTTTATTTGCATTTCCTTTTTGGCCATGGATGATGAGCATTTTCTCATATGCTTTTTGCTATTTTAACCTCTTCTTTTGATAAGTCTCTCTTTAGTTCTATTGCCCATTTAGTGATTGGTTTGCTGGGTTTGGGGGATTAGTTTCTTGAGTTCCCTGTAGATATTGGATATTAAACATTTGTCTGATGTATTATTGGTAAATATCTTTTCCCAGTTGGTTGGCTGTCTTTCTACTTTAGTATCAATGCCTTTGTCTGTGAAGAAACTTTTCATTTTTAGGTAGTCCCATTTGTCAAGTCTCTCTCCAATCTGTTGTGACCCTGGGATGCTGCTCAGGAAGTTTTTGCCTGTGCCTATGAGTTCCAGTGTCTCTCCTACTCTATCATGTAGCAGTTTCAAGGTTTCAGGTCTGATATTGAGGTGTTTGATCCATTTTGAGTTAATGTTTGTGCATGGTGATAGGCTGGGATCAATTTTTAGTTTTCTGCATGTGGCTGCTCAGTTTTGCCAACACCAATAATTGAATAGTCTGTGTTTGTTCCACTGTATATCTTCTGGCTCCTTTGTTGAACATAAGCTGACTATAGGTATGTGGCTTTATTTCTGGATCTTTTATTCTTCTCCATTGATATTCTTGTCTATTTTTGTGCCAATATCATGCTGGTTTTGTTATTCTGACTCTATAGTAGAGTTTGCAGTCTAGTATTGTAATACCACCTGCTTTGCTCTTTTTGCCTAGAATTGCTTTGGCTGATCTAGGTCTTTTGTTGTTCCATATGAACCCTTGGATTATACTTTCTATTTCAGTAAAGAATGTCTTTGGGATTTTGATGGGGATTGCCTTTTTTTTCTTTTTTTTAAAACTTACTTCTTCTGTTACCTGAGATTGAACTAAACACCTTGAGCTTGCTTGGCTACTACTCTACCTGTTCAGTCATCTTGCCAGTCTGTCACTTTGTTGCTTATTTGGAAAATAGAATTGCATAGACTTTTCTTTCCTAGCTCCTTCAAGCTACAGGTTTCTGTATCTTCCCCTCTTGAATATTTAAATTCATGATAATGAGTCACCCAAACCTAGAAGCATTGGATTTTATACATATACATCTTTAAACCAAAGAATTGAATTGAACCATATCACCATTAAATCAAAGAATTACTGTACAGAACATTACTAATCATCGAGTTCAAACTACTGTGTTGTTATTGTTGTTAAGTTTGGGGTGTCTGAGATGAGTGGGTGCTTGGCTTTCATTGAAGGATTCTGTGACACACCTGCATGGGCACATGAGTAGGAAATCATTGTGGCGTGATTACTTAAAGTCCTGATATGGGAAAAGACCACCCAAAGAGAGATTGGAAGGGAAGAGTAACAAGCAGGAAAGGGAGTCAAGATTGAAAAAGTGAAGAAATAGCAAAAGCTTGGCTCACGGAAGCCAGATGGAACAGTTTCTAGGAGGAGGAAGTCACTCTGTGTAGATGGTGCTGCTGTGTTTGAGAAAGCTTAGGACTAGATTGGCCACCTGACTCACCATTGAAATGTGCATTTGATTTGTTATGATGGGAGGGAAAGTTATTTTAAAGCTAGGAAGTCACTGTACCTCTGATTTTTACAGTGAACAAAATGGAGAACCAGTAGACACCTTGAAAAGGTTCTAAATCTGTCCTGCCAAGTCTTGTTTACTCCAGCTTTAAGGGGATTTATCACACAACTGTGCATTGTCACATACTCTCCTTCTTGCCTTTTATTAACTTCTAGAGAGGACTTTGAGACTTGATAAAGATGGGCAGTGGAGTAATTAAAGGATCAGTGTGCGAGACCTAGGGGGCAAAACTCTGAAAAGGAATTGCAGTTTGTTATTGCTCCATTCAGTTTGTTCTCCTAGATTCCCTGGGTAGCTTCCCGTGAAGTGGTCAGAAATCATGACCAGTAAAAGTTGGGATATAATCTGTGGTTGACCTTTTATAAAGATAATGACAGATAAAACAATGTGGTCTTGAATTCTTTGCTAGTTAAACTAGTCATAATTTGTAAACATAAACCAACTAAACTTGACTTTATTGTTTTAAGAGAAAAGGTTTATATCTTTTATTTGGGAGCATTCTTCCCCCACTACCCCTGCTGTCAAGTAGACTTGCTTGCTAGCTTAAAAAGTGTCCAATGAATGCTAGCTTCCTGAGTACACATGGCTGTAGATAAAGAGAATATTTGCTTTTGTGAGTTCTAGTAATGTGTGTTAGATGTGACTATATTGTAGTTTTTTTGTTGATTTTTTTCCTTTCACCTTTCAATTCTCTTTATTTTTATTTTTATATTTTTGCCAATCTTAGAACTTGAGCTCAGGGCCTGAGCACTGTCCTTAAGCTTTCTCACTGCTAGAGCTCTACCACTTGAGCAACAGCACCACTTCTGGCTTTTTCTATGTATGTGGTACCAAGGAATCAAATCGGGGTCTTTGTGCATTCTAGGCAAGCACTCTACCACTAGGCCACATTTCCAGTTCCTCTGATTTTTCTTTTTTTTTTTTTTTGTTTCACTCGGCAAGTATCTGCACGACTTCTCCTTTCCTGCCTCTTTCTCTTCTTCCCTTTCCTTCACTTTTCTAGGATTGGTGTTTGAACTCAGGTTCTCTCCTTTGCTAGGCACTCATGCTTACCTTTGAGCCACATCTTCAACCCCCAAATTGTCATCTTCTTAAAGTTGCTCAGCAATAAAGAATGAAGAAAAATGCTAATCTCCTTTTAGAGATGAGCTGTGAAGTGCTGAGAAAGGCTGTTTTAGAGGACAGATGACCTCCTAATTAGGAGAAGGGGTTGATGTGTATGATAATCAGAGATATGTTGAGAAAACTATGAAAGGTTTGCCACAAGGATCAACCAACAGAGCATTTTACCTGTGTATACAATGCAACCCCTGGCAGTGAATTTCAGTGTGTTCATACATTTGTGTTTGAGTTACTGTGATGAGGAAATGAATATGTAAATGAACTTAAGGGATGTTGGAAGGCTTTGTTGTCAGCAGTAACAAGATCCACACTCTGTCCACTGTTTTGGTCAAGGATGGGCATGGCTTTCTTGTCTCTTCCCAAGATTTTACTTAGCTTTGCAATTGGAGAAAGTAGATATACTGTTAAACTACTTTGCTTATCTTGTCCTTTGTCATTTAGATTGTCTTGTCCAGTCAGTATTTTAACGGCATAAGTAAAAAGCCTTTTTATCCCCTCCTTGGGAAAGAAGACTCCTGGTAGCAGAGAAGCTCACCAAATAGAGACATTGTGTGATAACATTGAAGAAAATCACACTTTGTTCTTAGTGTTCTACACTCACTTTGATAGATTATTTGTGGTTTAGTTAGGATTTCTACAGACAATGATTGTAGATAATAGTTACTGTTTTATGCATATATGTGTGCATGCATAAATACACATATGAAGACTGTTAGAAACTGGTAAATCTGTATCAGATTTGATTTCTCACACTGCATTTTGAATTATGAGAATGCATTTAGTGTTGGTTCTTTTCTGAACAGTGACTTCTATGGATAAATGTAAGAAGTGACAGAAGTTGGTTAGTAGATGAAATCATAAAAGATTCCAAACAAAGAAAAAGGAAGAGATAAAAACTGTACCTTCAGCACCAAATTTCTAGTGTTTAAAAACTTAGCTGTTTTCTTTCTTTTTTTAATTGGAGGTTTAAGTACTTTGCTGCAATAAAGATTTCCTGTCTTGAGATTACAAACAAAACCATTTTAAAACTAGACTTAAAACAAAGAGCACATGGGCTGCTGTTTGTACTCATAAATGCCAGTATTTCTCCTCTTTAGGATTCAGTTGTTCAGTAAGCAGTGATTGGGAGTAATGGAGAACATATGTTCTAGAGGTCTGGGTTCAGATCATGACTCCATTCCTATCCAGCTCTGTAATCTTGGGTAATTCCTTTAATCTCTCTGTATGCTTCAGGTTTTTTTTTTTTAATTCAAAGAAGCCAATTATACACTGTGCACTTAGCATGCACATGGTTCCATCTTGAGTACCACAAAACAAAAATAAAACAAAAAGGACAGACTGTTTCAAGAAATTAGGGAAGCTGGAAAGTGATTCAAAGAAACTGAAAAGATATCCATGGACATCAAAGCTCTGTTTAAAAGTATGATTGGAGCTGGGGCTGATGGTTCACGCCTGAAATCCTAGCTTCTCAGTAGGCTGAGAAATGGGGAACATGGTTGGAAAAGTGGGCAGGAAAGTTCTTGACACGCCTTTTTTCCCCAATCGACTACTCAGAAAATGCCAGAAATAATGTTGTGGCTCAAGTGGTCAAGTGCTAACCTTGAGAAAAAGCACCTCAAGGACAGTGCCCAGGCCCTAAGTTCTAGCTTCAGAACCAGCACATTCACACACAAAAAAGTGTTATTGATGATTGATTAATTCCGCTGCCCCTAAACAAACAAAACATCTTTTAGAAATGGTACTTCTGCTAATTTGTTGAAGAGTTAGGCTCTGGAAACATTGTTTTCAGAAGTGTGTTACAGTTTAATTTTACATTACCATGCCTTACTTGTAATTAAGATTGACATTAACATACTACCCAGTTTTTTATGGAGAGTAAAGATTTAAAAAACAAAACTAGATTTACATTGAGTGAGTTAAAACCAGTAAAGCCAGACTAATTTAAAGCTATATCCTTAGCAACTGGTGCCTAATAAATACTTGGTGAAGGAATGGAGTGTTATAGGTCCCTGTCCCAAAAATGTGTTTCTGCCAAGGAGGTGAAGTCACATAGTTTGTATTTGTTCAATTTCACCCGAAATTTTCTTCTAGATGTTTTCATCCTACTCCTATATGAGCAATGTGTTATTTATCAATATACAAGAAACAGGTATAGAAAGAGGGTTAATTGTATTACCTAGGGTAATTTTAATTTGATTGATTATGTAGTACAACTTGCATCTTATTCGAAATTTCTTAACATGCTTTTCTGAAGAGAAATGGGATGAAGTCAATATAAGGTCTTTGTGTATAGTCCAGAATATCTGTAACTCATAGTCCTGTTTCAATCTTCTGAGAGCTGGGAACAGAGTATACTTACTTATTTGTTTGTTCATTTGTTGTCAGACCTGGGGCTTGAACTTAGGGTGTAAGTAATGTCTTTTTTGTTGTTGTTGTTAAAGGTTCTACCACTCGAACCACAGCTCCACTTCTGCCTTTTTGGTAGTTAATTGTAAGTAAGAATCTCATGGACTTTTCTCAGTTCTTAGCTTCCTAAGTAGCTAGGAATGCAGTTGTGAACCATTGGCTCTCATCTTTGAGGACTGTACCTTGTTGTTGTTGTTGTTATTGTTTTAGGAAGAGAGAACCATAGCTATGTAATTCTCCTTCTCAAATTGTACCTTGATTTGCATCAGACAATGGCTTTATTGTCTTTTCTACGATTTGGATGGCCCTCCTGGTGTCGGGATTTAATTTGCGCAAGGATGTAGGGTTGGTATCTCCTTTTAAGAGATCAAAGAGGGGTTTTAACTCTCCTGTGGATGGCTTTAGATAAGGCCGAAGCCAATTTATGTCTCCTAAGAATTGCTGAAAATCATGAAGAGTTCTTAAGTGTGAAGTTTTTAATTGTATTTTTTGGCTTTTAAAATAGTGTGGGCCTAATATATGGCCTAAATACGTAAAAGGGGGGTGTTCCTGAACGTTTTCAGCTGCTATTATAAGGCCAAAGAGGCTCAGATCTTGCTTTAGTTGTCTAAAGGCTTGTCGTACGACGATAGGGTCAGAACAAGCTAACAAGATGTCATCCATATAATGAACAATATAAACAGAAGAAAATTTTTCACGAGTGGAAGAAATGGCTCTAGCTACAAAACTTTGACATAAAGTTGGGCTATTTGCCATGCCCTGTGGAAGCACAAGCCAGTGATATCACTTCATGGGTTCTTTAAAATTAACAGAGGGGACGCTAAAGGCAAAGCGCTTACAGTCTTGAGGCGCCAGGGGTATAGTATAGAAACAATCCTTCAAATCTATAATAATCTTATAAGTATCCTTTGGGATTGCCATGGGTGAAGGCAAGCCGGGCTGTAGGGCCCCCATCAGTTCCATAATTGCATTTGCCTTTCTCAGATCCTGTAACAGCCTCCATTTACCTGACTTTTTCTTTATAACAAAAATTGGAGAATTCCATGGAGAGTTAGAAGGGACCACATGTCCCAAGTCCAGCTGTTCCTGTACCAGCTGCTGTACTGCAATGATCTTTTCTAGAGAAAGAGGCCACTGTTCGACCCATACCGGTTCTTCAGAGAGCCAATTTATGGGATCAGCATGAGGGGCAGGACAAACTACAGCCCCCGTTAAAGAATACCCTAATCCTTGTCTCGTAGGGTGAGACTGGGGTTGGAGTGGCTCTGGCTCCCCCTGTGCTGCTCGGCCTAGTCCCCTAAAGGGGAGGAGGCCTTGATCAAGTAACTGCTTAGTGACCGCAGCACTAGGACTAAACATATACACTCCCATTTTTTCCATGATATCACGACCCCATAAATTAATTGGCAGATGATCCAGGACAAATGGCTGAAAATGACCAGAGTGCCCTTCCTCATCTCTTCAAACAAGGATCGCACTGCTCTGCTGTGGGTCAGTTGCTTGCCCAATCCCCTGTAGGGAAGTCATAGAGATTGTCAGGGGCCATTGGGCTGGCCAATGCCTTTTAGATATTACAGACACATCCGCTCCTGTGTCTAATATTCCTTTAAAGGGTTTTTCTTGTATAAATATAGTCATCTCAGGCCTCTCTTGTTTTATGCTTTGTACCCAATAGATATCAGAGGATCCAAATCCTCTCTGTCCGCATGGGGCAGAAGAATTAGCAGTCTCCCCGTGAGGTAAAGGCACAAGTATTAGTTGTGCTAATTTTTGACCGGCTGGGATCGATACCACGTGTTTCGGGGCAGAGGCCATAACTTTGATTTCTCCAGTAAAATCCTGGTCAATTTTGCCAGGTGTAATCTGTATCCCTTTAAGGGATACAGCAATCCAGCCACTCGCGGGGGAAGGGGACCGAAGACCCCCGTGGGGAGAGCTTGTGTCCCCATCTCTGGGGTCAATACTGAGCAGGTGGAGGAACAGAGGTCCAATCCTGCACTGCCTGGGGTGGCACGGAGGAGGCTGGAGACTGATTTTGGGGGGTTGTTAGAAGATGTACTTGTGGCTGAGAAGAGGGAGGGACTGCCCCATGGTTTTGCGGGGCCAGGGGCTGGCCCCTTCTCCAGTTTCCCGAAAACGGGCGGCCATTGCGATTTGTTGCTGACTTGCAATCTTTAGCCTAGTGCTTCCCTTTACCACAGCGTGGACATGTGCCAGGTGATTTTTCTCTCTTTAACCTGACCTGGCATGGGCATTGCGCTATCCAATGTCCTATTTGTCCACAAGAGAAGCAACGCCCTGGGGGTCTAGCAGCCCAAGAATGCCGCTGGCCTCTATATTTTATAAATTTAGTAACAGTCTTTCCTTGAGGAGCGGAGGCTAAAGTGAGGCCTTGTACATAGGAGGGTCCAATATCAGCACACAGTGAAATAAAGTCCGTGATTCCTCCCTTATTCCTATGGGGTCTGATAGCTGCCTGACAGGCGGCGTTGGCATTTTCATAGGCTATGTGTCTAACTATAATCTTCCTTGCGTTCTCATCTTGTACTAGGAGTTCTGCAGTCTCCATTAATCGATACAAAAATTCTAGATAAGGTTCATTCGGTCCCTGTTTAACTTCTACTAAAGTTTTTGTACGATTGGAATTACGTAACCTTTTCCAAGCCTCTTTCGCCGCAGCATTTATTTGTAAATAGGCTTCCTTTGCATAACCCAATTGATCTTCGGTGTTTTTATAGGTTCCCTCTCCTAACAACTGATCAACAGTGTAAGGCAGGTTCTTAGACCCATTTGTTTCAATTTTAGCCCGACACTGTGCAGTGAACTCTGTCTCCCATAGTAAGTACTCTCCTGCACTAAGGCATGCTCTGGCAAGCCGCTTCCAGTCATTTGGGCATGCAATACCAGCACACGCGGCCTCCAATATTACTTGAGTAAAAGGGGCAGTTGGCCCATATTGGGAGCAGGCACTTTTTAAATCCTGTAATAGTTTAACAGGAACAGGTTGATGGTATACTGGTTCATCATGATCAACTAAACTAGGGAAGCATCGAGGCCCTGAAATATCTTCCCTCTCTCTAGCAGCCTGAGTCAGGTTTAATTGCGATGCATTGTGCCTGGTTGTAGTGCCTGTTAAAAGGGACTTGTTGGTAGGGCCTTCAGGCTTGCCTAAAGGTTGAAAAAGGGATTGGGGCCATAAGACTGCAGCCGGAGGCGGTGGGTGTGAGGGTAAGGTTTAGAATCAGACACCATAGTGGCCTGAGGGTCATATTTCTTTCCTACTTCTGGGGGGGCTCTCTGCTCTATCCCCATTTTTGATAGAAGATGTAGGATTTCTTCTAACTTCTTCTCTATCGTAGCTATCCGGTCCTCCATTGGCTCATCATAACTTTCCTCCTTGATATTCAAATCTGAATTCTGATACTCAATATCTACTGGTTGTTGTTCCTTTTTCAAGATCTCACTTAGACTCTCTCAGGCTGTGGCATATGGCTCAGCCTCAGGTTTTTCAGAAGGGTCCTTTAATTCATAAATTTCCCTTAATTCAAGATTAAGTTCAGCATTCTCATGTTGAGGATTTATGTATTCACTTACTAAATTCCATACATTATTAGCCTCTACTGGGGTCTTTTCGGGGCCATATACACTATAATAATCTTGAATTCCTTTTCCTATCCGCTGCCAGGTTTTTAGGAATTCCTCCTCTATAGACCTCGGGCATGCCTCCTCGACAAACTGTAGGAAGCTCTGAAGCACCCCTTTTTCCACCCACGTTCCGTGGGCTTCAAGTAGGCCTGTTAAGATCGGTACATATGACCTATGGCTATGAATTTGACCCATAATTTTTACTCCTGACTATACACTCTCTTAAGATCCTCTCTTAATAGTCCTACGATGTGTTACTCACCACAGTGGGGTCCTCCACCGTAGTCCCAGATTTTCAGGGTCCCTGTTTGGGCGCCAGTTGCCGGGGCCTACCGGCAGCAAATTGGGGTTCCTGAAATAGGGGGCAGGGACTGGAAAAAATAGAAGAGAGACAAATACATCGGGTCTGGGAGGTCTGCCGCCCAGGTAAAAACTGCAGCCTCCTTTATTGTCAACTCCAGGCTTCTCTCCCTTCTTGAAACCCAGGGAACTTTCAGGTGTTACATTCATATGGTAAATCTCAGGTCATTTAAACAGAATAAGGCCATAAAACAATAAGACAATAAAGCCATTGTCTGATGCAAATCAAGGTACAATTTGATTCCACTCTGGCTCCCAACAATAATCATTTTCTCCGACTTCAGATACTGGATGTAAGTAGTGTTTAGTATTTTTTTTTAAAGGGTAAATGTCAAATTCAAAGTAACAATCAGTTCCTTTATTTCTATTGCACACTATTCAGATGTATATTCTAGTATTGTGCTCATCATGCTATTTGGAGTAAATATGTCAAAATGAAATAGATGCATATGTAAATCATGTGTCCTCAGAAGGTCTTAATTTTAATGAGAGAGGAAGAAAGCCAAAAGATGATGAAATACAACTCATTCCAGGCCTCTCAAAGTTCCCGAGTACTCAGAGTACTTCAGAGAATGAAATGAGTGACCGTCCTTTGGTAGAATCTATATGTCTTCTGTGAAGTTAGGCTGACTACATAAAACTGACTCAGATGTAATGTCGTATATCAGAAGAACTATAATGTGTGCTGCTATTTGCAATGATACTATACTTAAAGGAAACAGGAAGAGGAGTTATCTCCCATGTCAAAAGGATACCTGCCCACAGCAGAAATGCAAGGGCTGCAGATATGAGAATAATCAGGGAGAAACAATTTGAAAAGAGGAAAGATTTACTTTGACTCTTGGTATCAGAAGTTCCAGTCCATGGCCTGCTCATTGGATTGTTCTTAGGGCTGTAGCCAGGCTGAAACACCACGATGGAAGGGCCTGGTTCCTCAATGGAGAAGTGCTCATTTCATGTCAGCCAGGAAGCTAAGAAAGACCAATAGGAAAGGGACCAGGACCAGTAACCAGGTGACCAGACCCTACTTCCCACTAGTCATTCATTAGGAACTCATCATTGAAGTTAGTGATTCGATCACCTCTTATGACGAGATTTGTCAGCTGGGAACTAAGCACTCAACGCATGAGTCTTTGAAAGGACATTGTATACACAAACTATAAGGAAGGTGTATTTAGGTGAAGACCATTTCTTGTCTGCTAGTTAATTCTATAACCATTCTAATCCATGGCTTCTTTGTTTATTCATTTGGCCATTGTGATAACTGAATGACATGACATGTATAAAATGCTTTGTCTGTTACCTAGATTGGCCACTCAGCAAAGAGAATCTCCATTGTCATGTTAGTTTTGCTTTTCCTTCCTTCCTTCCTTCCTTCCTTCCTTCCTTCCTTCCTTCCTTCCTTCCTTCTTTCCTTCCTTCCTTCCTTCCTTCTTTCCTTCCTTCTTTCCTTCCTTCCTTCCTTCCTTCCTTCCTTCCTTCCTTCCTTCCTTCCTTCCTTCTTCTTTCCTGCTCCTTCTCTCCCTCCCTTCTTCCCTCTCTCCCTCCATTCATCCCCCCTACCTTTTTCCTGTTTTGTTCTTGTCTTGTGTTTTGAGATAATGTCTCATTCTGCAACTCAGGCTGTCCTTAAACTTGTGATTCTCCTGCCTCAGTTTCCCAAATGAGAGGATTTTAGATGAGTATCACCACACCCAGACACACATTCACATTTCTCAATGCAAAATCTTTGTTGATATTGGATATCCTTATTGCTTATAGTTTCTAAAGAGAATAAAATTTGTTTTTTAATATGTAGAGTTAACCCACCTCAAATTTTATCATATTTTAAATAGGACTACTGTTAGAAATTAAGTAAAAGAAACCCATACAGAATTTTTAGACCAGGCCAGGAATGTGGCCTAGTGCTAAAGTGCTCGTCTAGTGGTAAAGTGCTTGTCTAATGGTAAAGTGCTTGCCTAGCATGCATGAAGCCCTGGGTTCAATTCCTTGATATCACATACACAGAAAAAGCCAGAAGTGGTGCTGGGGCTCAAGTGGTAGATTGCTAATTTTGAGAAAGCTCAAGGACAATGACCAGGCCCTGAGTTCGAGCCCTAGGACTGGCAAAAAAAAAAAGAATTTTTAGGCCTTTTCATCCATTTTTTAGAAGACTTTGCTAGCTAAAAATGATGTTTCTTTTGTTGTATATTAAAATGACTTTATTTAGGTATGAAATCACATAAAACTGTTTGTCTTATTTATGCAACTTCTTGTGTAAGTTTATGTAGATGTGTCAGAATGGTTGCCTGGGCTGTTTCTTCTTTTGTTCTGACGTAGGATTGACTCTTATTTTGGTTAAATGAAAAGAATTCAGTTAGGATTTAGATTTCAAGCTATAACATGCTTTAAACACAATGTCAGGTCTTTCAAAATTGTTTGGCAGAGCTTGGTTTTGGAAAATAAAAGAGTAAGCTCAAGTGGATGGGAAATGATAACCCACAAGGATAAAAGTAGTGACATAACACCACAGACAGTCCCGGCTGTGTGTTTCTCAGAGAAAATGAAGAATAACATTGATTCACATACGCCATTTTTCTGTAAATACATTTGGATTAGAGAACAGGTAAATATCACTTCTTCATCTACATATTCAAATGTAGAAACTAGTTTCTTTCTCTCCTTCCTTCCTTTCTTTCTTTCTTTCTTTCTTTCTTTCTTTCTTTCTTTCTTTTGCTTTCTTTCTTTCTTTCTCTCTCTCTCTTTATTTCTCCTCCTTTTCCTTTTCCTCTTCTTCCTTTTAATCCTCCCCTTCTCTCTCCTCCTCTCTTCTTCCCCTTCCTCTCCCCTTCCTCCTCTTTCTCTTCCTTCTCCTTCTTTTGCGAGTTTGTGTGTGCTTGGGTGTATGTGCACATATGCTCACTAATGCATGCACTTGTGTGGGATGTGAACTCAAGAACTGGGTACTGCCCCTGAACTTCTGTTACTCAAGGCTAGCACTTCACCACTTAAGCCATAAGTTGCCTTCTGACTTTTGTTTTTTTGGTGATCAATTGGAGATTCCCTGTGTTGGCTTTGAACTACCATCATCAGATCTCCATCTCCTAAGATGCTAGAATTATCGGCATGAACCACTGGTACCAGATAATTCTTGTAATTAATGCTGTAAATTGCATGCATCATTTAAAATGATAGGCAATCCACACAGTGAAACGTTCATATTTATTGAAGAAAATTAATTTTATCAAGTATATTTAAGCATTTTCTGTTGAGCATAACAAATAGTTGGTGAAAAATTTACCAGATTCTAACTAAACATAGCTCCATTTTCAGGAGAAACATCTTTGATGGTTGGGACTGTGAGTGAGATGTCCTTAAATGCTTAGGAATCTAGTGTGTTAAAAATCTTTTTTTTCACAAATGATGCTCTTGTCATCATATGCATCTGTTAGCAATACTTAAGGTCCTCAGAAGACATTTGGAGCAAATATGCACTCTTCTTAAAATACATTATACTTTATCCAAGCTTTAAACTGTCATGCTCATTTCAATTTTATTTACAACCTGTATTTAATCTTGCTTGAAAAAAATTCAGTTGAAAATGTATTTTGCATACTGTGAGCTATAATGTGACATAAATCATGTATGAAAAAGTATACAATACAGTGGTTCAAATGGTAGAGTACCAGCCTTAGGTGAAAAAGCCCAGTGAAAATTTGAAGTTCTGAGTTCAAACCCCAAAACCAGACCAGAAAAGGAAAAAAATCCAGAATGCAGCACAAAAAGGATTATTCTTTTATTTCCCTGTTTTTTTTTTTTAATAGAAAAGAGCAACTTCTTGGTCATGTCAAGTTACTTGTTCTGTGTACTTTTGTGTGCTGTAAACTTATAACTAAAACTTCCTGAATAACTACCAACTTCAAATATAATCAAGTCAACAAAGTTGTTAGAACAGACAGATAACAAATGCTCAAAGTTGCCAGTCATTCTCTCTTCCTTTCCTATCAGAATCATGTAGGCCTTACTCTGTTATAAATGCTCTTCAATGACCAAAGGAATCATGATGATAGACAGGAAAATAAAGAGTTATCTCAGCAAAGGAAAATTTATTTCTGCAGAATGGTGTGCTATCAGCCAAAAATCTGACAAGCAAGCACACAGAGCAGGCAGGCTGCTCCCTATTTATCCCTAAAGCAGGAGGCCCCACCCCTCTGCTCAGAATGGTTACACTCAGGTTCACAGTCTCCTTGTGATTAACTTATTTGAATAGGGTAAAATGTGCTTACGTAAGGTGAGTTTTGAAGCAAGATCAGCAGTACACATATAATTTGAAAATCATTCAGGAGGCTGAAGATCATGTTCAAAGCCAGTCTGGACACTAAAGGCAGTGAGACTGTTATCTCCAATTAAACACTAGAAAACCAGAAGTGGTGTTGTGGCTAAAGGGATAGGGTGGTTGCCTTGAGCAGAAGAGTTCAGGAATAGCACCCAGGTCCAGAGTTCAAGCCCCACAATCAACAACAACAATAATAACAACAACAACATATATGTGTATATATATATACACATGTATGTATAATGTATACAATATATATCTATATGATATATGATATAGTATTTTACATATTATGTAATATATAATATCTACAATGTATAATATAATATGTGTTATATATAATATATATTTTTGGCTTATCAGCACACCACTCTGCAAAATAAATTTTTCTTTGCTGAGATAACTCTTTATTTTCCTGTCTATCATCATGATTCCTTTGGTCCTTGAAGAGCATTTATAACAGAGTAAGGCCTACATGATTCTAATAGGAAAGGAAGAAAGAATGACTGGCAACTTTGAGCATTTGTTATCTGTCTGTTCTAACAACTTTGTTGACTTGATTCTATCTGAACTTGGTAGTTATTCAGGAAGTTTTAGTTATAAGTTTACAGCACACAAAAGTCCTCAGAACAAACAAATTGACAAACCAATATATATAATATATAATATATATATGTATTATATATAATACACACACACACATATACACACCTCCTTTGCTGTTTCTTGAACAGTCTAGAACAAGTCTTAATTCCATCTTGAAAAGAAGACTGTTTAAGACAAAACTTTACATTTCAAAAATTCATTCTAATCCCAAAGCAGTGCCTCTTTTTCCTTAACAAGAGCAGAGCCATCAAGCAGAAGCAGGAACACACTTTTGATAGAAAAAAAGTTTTTCTCATACTCTGTCTTGAGTCCATAGTCTTCATAAGACCCAAGTCCTTCATTTTTACTATTTTGGACAATTCACATATGATGAATCTGGATGAGAATTTGTATGAAAAACATTTTCTTAAACATATACTTGAAGATAAAGTTTAGAATTGTCATTGACTCTTTATCTAGTCTACAGGTCTTAACCAAGTACACAGACCCCTCTTATACACAGTAGCAGAATTGGTTGTATCAGAAAAATGTAGAAAATAGGACGGTGACTAGGAAGATATGTGCCCAGTCATATTTCACTCCTCAGTTAGCATGGTAGTGCCGGACCTTTCGTAACCTGCTACACAGAATGTACACAGAGGTAAATTTTACACTGTCCAAATACTGCTCATTCAAGTGCGCTTTGGACTACTTTGGAGGTTGTAAAATATGTAAAGTTTTCAGTGATTTTTAGCCTCCAGTTCATTCTTGGTCTTATGTTACTTTCTGTAATGAAGTCTCAATACAGCTGACCAGAGTATATGTATAAAGGAATGGTTTTGTAGGGTCTCTAATTTCCCTAGATATTTTTTAAGCATGGTAAGCAGTGAGTCCCCTGGCTTCTTTTTACTTCTGATATTTATGTTTTTTTTTTAACTTTTCTTCATTTCTTTCCTTTCTTTCCTTTCCTGCCCTCCCTCCCTCCCTCCTTCCCTCCTTCCCTTCCTCCCTCCCTCTCTCTCCTCCCCTCTTTCCTTCCCTTCCTTCCTTCCTTCCTTCCTTCCTTCCTTCCTTCCTTCCTACCTTCCTTCCTTCCTTCC